>NW_020191871.1:0-29451 GCF_002263795.3 Bos taurus | reverse complement strand
ATGATCAGTCACGTGACAGTGTGTGATCAGCCACGTGAACAGTGCATGTTCAGCCACGTGATCAGTGCATGATAGCCCATGTGATCAGTGCATGATCAGTTACGTGAGCAGTGTATGATCAGCCACGTGATCAGTGCATGGTCAGACACGTGAACAGTGTATGATCAGCCATGTGATCAGTGCATGATATCCAAGTGATCAGTGCATGATCAATCAGGTGATCAGTGCATGTTCAGTCATGTGACCAGTACCATGGTAGCTGCGTGATCATTGCATGATCAGCCACATGAGCAGTGCATGATAGCCACGTGATCAGTGCATGATAAGCCACGTGATCAGTGCATGATCAGTCATGGGATCAGTGCATGATCAGCCACACGATCAGTGCATGGGCATTCATGTGATCAGTGCATGACATAGACGTGATCACTGCATGATCAGTCTCGTGATCAGTGTGTGATCAACCGCATGATCAGTGCACGATAGCCAGGTAATGAAAGCATGATAGCCAGATGATCAGTGCATTATCAGTCACGTGATCAGTGTATGATCAGCCAAGTAATGAGTGCATGAGAGCCAACTGATCATTGCATGATCAGTCACGTGATCAGTGCATGATCAATTACGTGATAAGTGCATGATCAGTCATGTGACCAGTACATGGTAGCTGCGTGATCATTGCATGATCAGCCACGTGAGCAGTCCCTGATAGCCAGGTGATCAGTGCATGATAAGCCACGTGATCAGTGCAATGATCAGTCACATGATCAGTGCATGATCAGTCACGTGATCAGGACATGGTAGCTACGTGATCATTGCATGATCAGCCACGTGAGCCGTGCATGATAGCCACGAGATCGGTGCATGATAGCCACGTGATCAGTGCATGATCAGTCACGTGAGCAGTACATGGGAGCTACGTGATCATTGCCTGATCAACCACGTGAGCCCTGCATGATAGCCACTAGAACAGTGCATGATCAGTCACGTGATCAGTGCATGTCAGTCACGTGAACAGTGCATGATAAGTCACCTGATCAGTGCATGATCAATTACGTGATCAGTGCATGATCACTCACGTGACCAGTACATGGTAGCTATGTGATCATCGCATGATCAGCCACGTGAGCAGTGCATGATAGCCACGTGATCAGTGCATTGTCAGTTTCGGGAGCAGAGTATGATCAGCCACTGATCAGTGCATGATAGTCACGTGATCACTGCATGATGTGTCACATGATCAGTGTATGATCATCCACGTGTTCAGTGCATGGGCAGTCATGTGATCAGTGCATGACATAGATGTGATCAGTGCATGATCAGTCTCGTGATCAGTGTATGATCAACCACGTGATCAGTGCATGATAGCCAGGTAATGAGTGCATGATAGCCAGATGATCAGTGCATTATCAGTCACGTGATCAGTGTATGATCAGCCAAGTAATCAGTGCATGAGAGCCAACTGATAAGTGCATGACCAGTCACATGATCAGTGCATGGTCAGTCACGTGATCAGTGCATGATCAGTCACGTGATCAGTGTATGATCAGCCACGGGATCAGTGCATGATCAGCCACATGATCAGTGCATGATCAATTACGTGATCAGTGCATGATCAGTCACGTGAGCAGTACATGGAGCTAAGTGATCATTGCCTGATCAGCCACGTGAGCCGTGCATGATAGCCACGAGATCAGTGCATGATCAGTCACGTGATCAGTGCATGTCAGTCACGTGAACAGTGCATGATAAGTCACCTGATCAGTGCATGATCAATTACGTGATCAGTGCATGATCACGCACGTGACCAGTATATGGTAGCTACGTGATCATTGCATGATCAGCCACGTGATCAGTGCATGGTAGCCACGTGATCAGTGCATGATAGCCACGTGATCAGTGCATGATCAGTCACGAGATACGTGTGTGATCAGCCACGTGATCAGTGCATGTTATCCACGTGATCAGTGCAGGATAGCCACGTGATCACTTCATGATTAGTCAAATGATCTGTACATGATCAGTCACGTGATACGTGTGTGATCGGCCACGTGATCAGTGCGTGATGAGCCACGTGATCAGTGCATGATCAGTCACGTGATCAGTGCATGATAGCCAGTTGATCAGTGCATGATAGTCACGTGATCAGTGCATGATCAGTCACGTGATACGTGTGTGATCAGCTACGTGATCAGTGCAAGATATCAGTGCATGATAGCCACGTGATCAGTGCATGATAGCCACGTGATGTGTGCATGATCAGTTACGTGAGCAGAGTATGATCAGCCACTTGATCACTAAATGATTAGTCAAATGATCTGTACACGATCAGTCACGTGATACGTTGTGATCAGCCACGTGATCAGTGCATGATAGCCACGTGATCAGTGCAGGATAGCCACATGATCACTTCATGATTAGTCAAATGATCTGTACATGATCAGTCACGTGATACGTGTGTGATTGGCCACGTGATCAGTGCGTGATGAGCCACGTGATCAGTGCATTATCAACCACGTGATCAGTGCATGATATCCACGTGATCAGTGTATGATCAGCCACGTGATCAGTGCATGATAGCCACGTGATCACTTCATGATTAGTCAATGATCTGTACATGATCAGTCACGTGATACGTGTGTGATTGGCCACGTGATCAGTGCGTGATGAGCCACTTGATCAGTGCATGATAGCCTCGTGATCACTGCATGGACCAGGCACGTGATCAGTGTATGATCAGCCACGTGATCAGTGCATGATAGACACGTGATCAGTGCATGATCAGTCACGAGATACGTGTGTGATCAGCCACGTGATCAGTGCATGATATCCACTTTATCAGTGCAGGATAGCCACGTGTTCACTTCATGATTAGTCAAATGAACTGTACATGATCAGTCACGTGATACGTGTGTGATCGGCCACGTGATCAGTGCGTGATGAGCCACGTGATCAGTGCATGACCAGGCACGTGATCAGTGCATGAAATCGAAGTGATCAGTGCAGGATAGTCACGTGATAAGTGCATGACAGTCACGTGATGAGTGCATGATCAGTTTCGGGAGCAGAGTATGATCAGCCACTTGATCAGTGCATGATAGCCACGTGATCACTGCATGATCTGTCACATGATCAGTGTATGATCATCCACGTGATCAGTACATGGGCAGTCATGTGATCAGCGCATGATATACGTGATCAGTGCATGATCATTCTCGTGATCAGTGCATGATAGCCACGTAATCAGTGCATGATCAGTCACCTGATTGGTGTATGATCAGTTATGTTACCGGTACATGGTAGCTACATGATCATTGCATGATAAGCCACGTGAGTAGTGCATGATAGCCAAGTGATCAGTGCATGATCAGTCACGTGAACAGTGCATGTTCAGTCATGTGACCAGTACTTGGTAGCTGCCTGATCATTGCATGATCAGCCACGTGAGCAGTGCATGATAGCCACGTGATCAGTGCATGATCAGCAACGTGATCGGTACATGATCTGTCATGAGATCAGTGCATGATCAGTCACGTGATCAGTGCATGACCAGGCACGTGATCAGTGTATGACCAGCCAAGTGATCAGTGCATGATAGTCACGTGATAAGTGCATGATCAGTCACGTGATGAGTGCATGATCAGTCACGTGATCAGTGCATGATCAGCCACATGATCAGTGCATGATCAATTACATGATCAGTGCATGATCAGTCACGTGACTAGTACATTGGAGCTACGTGATCATTGCATGATCAGCCACGTGAGCCGTGCATGATAGCCACGAGATCAGTGCAGGATCAGTCACGTGAACAGTGCATGATAAGTCACCTGTTCAGTGCATGATCAATTACGTGATCAGTGCATGATCACTCACATGACCAGTACATGGTAGCTACGTGATCATTGCATGATCAGCCACGTGAGCAGTGCATGATAGCCACGTGATCAGTGCATGATCAGTTTCGGAAGCAAAGTATGATCAGCCATTTTATCAGTGCATGATAGCCACGTGATCACTGCATGATCTGTCACATGATCAGTGTATGATCATCCACGTGATCAGTGCATGATCAGTCACGTGATACGTGTGTGATCAGCCACGTGATCCGTGCATGATCAGTCATGTGACCAGTACATGGTATCTGCGTGATCATTGCATGACCAGCCACGTGAGTAGTGCATGATCGCCACGTGATCAGTGCATGATCAGCCACGTGATCAGTGCATGATGAGTCACGTGATCAGTGCATGATCAGCCACGTGATCAGTGCATGATCAATTACATGAGCAGTGCATGATCAGTCACGTGACCAGTACATGGTAGCTATGTGATCATTGCATGATCAGCCACGTGATCAGTGCATGATAGCCACGTGATCAGTGCATGATCAGTCACGTGATATGTGTTTGATCAGCCACGTGATCACTGCATGATGTGTCACATGATCAGTGTATGATCATCCACGTGTTCAGTGCATGGGCAGTCATGTGATCAGTGCATGATATAGATGTGATCAGTGCATGATCAGTCTCGTGATCAGTGTATGATCAACCACGTGATCAGTGCATGATAGCCAGGTAATGAGTGCATGATAGCCAGATGATCAGTGCATTATCAGTCACGTGATCAGTGTATGATCAGCCAAGTAATCAGTGCATGATAGCCAACTGATAAGTGCATGACCAGTCACATGATCAGTGCATGGTCAGTCACGTGATCAGTGCATGATCAGTCACGTGATCAGTGTATGATCAGCCACGGGATCAGTGCATGATCAGCCACATGATCAGTGCATGATCAATTAGGTGATCAGTGCATTATCAGTCACGTGAGCAGTACATGGGAGCTACGTGATCATTGCCTGATCAGCCACGTGAGCCGTGCATGATAGCCACGAGATCAGTGCATGATCAGTCACGTGATCAGTGCATGTCAGTCACGTGAACAGTGCATGATAAGTCACCTGATCAGTGCATGATCAATTACGTGATCAGTGCATGATCACGCACGTGACCAGTATATGGTAGCTACGTGATCATTGCATGGTCAGCCACGTGATCAGTGCATGGTAGCCACGTGATCAGTGCATGATAGCCACGTGATCAGTGCATGATCAGTCACGAGATACGTGTGTGATCAGCCACGTGATCAGTGCATGTTATCCACGTGATCAGTGCAGGATAGCCACGTGATCACTTCATGATTAGTCAAATGATCTGTACATGATCAGTCACGTGATACGTGTGTGATCGGCCACGTGATCAGTGCGTGATGAGCCACGTGATCAGTGCATGATCAGTCACGTGATCAGTGCATGATAGCCACGTGATCAGTGCATGATCAATTACGTGATCAGTGCATGATATCCAAGTGATCAGTGTATGATTAGTCACGTGATCAGTGCATGATCAGTCACGTGATCAGTGCATGATAGCCACGTGATCAGTCATGATCAATTACGTGATCAGTGCATGTTCAGTCACGTCACCAGTGTAAGATCAGCCACGTGATCACTTCATGATTAGTCAAATGATCTGTACATGATCAGTCACGTGATACGTGTGTGATTGGCCACGTGATCAGTGCGTGATGAGCCACATGATCAGTGCATGATCAGCCACGTGATCAGTGCATGATCAGTCACGTGATCAGTGCATGATCAGTCACGTGAACAGTGCATGATAGCCACGTGATCAGTGCATGATCAATTACGTGATCAGTGCATGATCAGTCACGTGACCAGTACATGGTAGCTATGTGATCATTGCATGAACAGCCACGTGATCAGTGCATGATAGCTAGGTGATCAGTGCATGATAATCACGTGATCAGTGCATGATCAGTCACGTGATACGTGTGTGATCAGCCACGTGATCAGTGCATGATATCAGTGCATGATAGCCATGTGATCAGTGCATGATAGCCACGTGATGTGTGCATGATCAGTTACGTGAGCAGAGTATGATCAGCCACGTGATCACTTCATGATTAGTCAAATGATCTGTACACGATCAGTCACGTGATACGTTGTGATCAGCCACGTGATCAGTGCGTGATGAGCCACGTGATCAGTGCAGGATCAATTACGTGATCAGTGCAGGATCAGTCACGTGACCAGTACATTATAGCTACGTGATCATTGCATGATCAGCTACGTGATCAGTGCATGATAGCCACGTGATCAGTGCATGATCAGTCACGTGACCAGTGTATGATCAGCCACGTGATCAGTGCATGATAGCCAGTTGATCAGTGCATGATAGTCACGTGATCAGTGCATGATCAGTCACGTGATACGTGTGTGATCAGCCACGTGATCAGTGCATGATATCAGTGCATGATAGCCACATGATCAGTGCATGGTAGCCACGTGATGTGTGCACGATCAGTTACGTGAGCAGAGTATGATCAGCCACGTGATCACTTCATGATTAGTCAAATGATCTGTACACGATCAGTCACGTGATACGTTGTGGTCAGCCACGTGATCAGTGCATGATAGCCACGTGATCAGTGCATGATCAGTCACGAGATACGTGTGTGATCAGCCACGTGATCAGTACATGATATCCACGTTATCAGTGCAGGATAGCCACGTGTTCACTTCATGATTAGTCAAATGTACTGTACATGATCAGTCACGTGATACGTGTGTGATCGGCCACGTGATCAGTGCGTGATGAGCCACGTGATCAGTGCATGACCAGGCACGTGATCAGTGCATGAAATCGAAGTGATCAGTGCAGGATAGTCACGTGAAAAGTGCATGATCAGTCACGTGATGAGTGCATGATCAGTTTCGGGAGCAGAGTATTATCAGCCACTTGATCAGTGCATGATAGCCACGTGATCACTGCATGATCTGTCACATGATCAGTGTATGATCATCCACGTGATCAGTACATGAGCAGTCATGTGATCAGTGCATGATATAGACGTGATCAGTGCATGATCAGCCACGTGATCAGTGCATGATCAGTCACGGGATCAGTTCATGATCAGCCACGCGATCAGTGCATGGGCAGTCATGTGATCAGTGCATGACATAGACGTGATCAGTGCATGATCAGTCTCGTGATCAGTGTATGATCAACCTCGTGATCAGTGCACGATAGCCAGATAATGAAAGCATGAGAGCCAACTGATCATTGCATGATCAGTCACGTGATCAGTGCATGATCAATTACGTGATCAGTGCATGATCAGTCATGTGACCAGTACATGGTAGCTGCGTGATCATTGCATGATCAGCCTCGTGAGCAGTGCATGATAGCCAGGTGATCAGTGCATGATCAGCCACGTGATCAGTGCATGATCAGTCACGTGATCAGTGCATGATCAGTCATGTGACCAGTACATGGTAGCTGCGTGATCATTGCATGATCAGTCACGTGAGTAGTGCATGATAGCCACGTGATCAGTGCATGATGAGCCACGTGATCAGTGCAGGATCAATTACGTGATCAGTGCATGATCAGTCACGTGACCAGTACATGGTTGCTACCTAATCATTGCATGATCAGCCACGTGAGCAGAGCATGATAGCCACGTGATCAGTGCATGATCAGTCACGTGGCCAGTATATGGTAGCTAAGTGACCATTGCATGACCAGCCACGTGAGCAGTGCATGATAGCCACGTGATGTGTGCATGATCAGTTACGTGAGCAGAGTATGATCAGCCAAGTGATCAGTGCATGAGTGCCAAGTGATCAGTGCATGATCAGTCACGTGACAGGTGTGTGATCAGCCACGTGAACAGTGCATGTTCAGCCACGTGATCAGTGCATGATAGCCATGTGATCAGTGCATGATCAGTTACGTGAGCAGTGTATGATCAGCCACGTGATCAGTGCATGGTCAGACACGTGAACAGTGTATGATCAGCCATGTGATCAGTGCATGATATCCAAGTGATCAGTGCATGATCAATCAGGTGATCAGTGCATGATCAGTCATGTGACCAGTACATGGTAGCTGCGTGATCATTGCATGATCAGCCACATGAGCAGTGCATGATAGCCACGTGATCAGTGCATGATAAGCCACGTGATCAGTGCATGATCAGTCATGGGATCAGTGCATGATCAGCCACACGATCAGTGCATGGGCATTCATGTGATCAGTGCATGACATAGACGTGATCACTGCATGATCAGTCTCGTGATCAGTGTGTGATCAACCGCATGATCAGTGCACGATAGCCAGGTAATGAAAGCATGATAGCCAGATGATCAGTGCATTATCAGTCACGTGATCAGTGTATGATCAGCCAAGTAATGAGTGCATGAGAGCCAACTGATCATTGCATGATCAGTCACGTGATCAGTGCATGATCAATTACGTGATAAGTGCATGATCAGTCATGTGACCAGTACATGGTAGCTGCGTGATCATTGCATGATCAGCCACGTGAGCAGTGCCTGATAGCCAGGTGATCAGTGCATGATAAGCCACGTGATCAGTGCATGATCAGTCACATGATCAGTGCATGATCAGTCACGTGATCAGGACATGGTAGCTACGTGATCATTGCATGATCAGCCACGTGAGCCGTGCATGATAGCCACGTGATCAGTGCATGATCAGTCACGTGAGCAGTACATGGGAGCTACGTGATCATTGCCTGATCAACCACGTGAGCCCTGCATGATAGCCACGAGAACAGTGCATGATCAGTCACCTGATCAGTGCATGATCAATTACGTGATCAGTGCATGATCACTCACGTGACCAGTACATGGTAGCTATGTGATCATCACATGATCAGCCACGTGAGCAGTGCATGATAGCCACGTGATCAGTGCATTGTCAGTTTCGGGAGCAGAGTATGATCAGCCACTTCATCAGTGCATGATAGTCACGTGATCACTGCATGATGTGTCACATGATCAGTGCATTATCAGTCACGTGATCAGTGTATGATCAGCCAAGTAATCAGTGCATGATAGCCAACTGATAAGTGCATGACCAGTCACATGATCAGTGCATGGTCAGTCACGTGATCAGTGCATGATCAGTCACGTGATCAGTGTATGATCAGCCATGGGATCAGTGCATGATCAGCCACATGATCAGTGCATGATCAATTACGTGATCAGTGCATGATCAGTCACGTGAGCAGTACATGGGAGCTACGTGATCATTGCCTGATCAGCCACGTGAGCCGTGCATGATAGCCACGAGATCAGTGCATGATCAGTCACGTGATAAGTGCATGTCAGTCACGTGAACAGTGCATGATAAGTCACCTGATCAGTGCATGATCAATTACGTGATCAGTGCATGATCATGCACGTGACCAGTATATGGTAGCTACGTGATCATTGCATGATCAGCCACGTGATCAGTGCATGGTAGCCACGTGATCAGTGCATGATAGCCACGTGATCAGTGCATGATCAGTCACGAGATACGTGTGTGATCAGCCACGTGATCAGTGCACGTTATCCACGTGATCAGTGCAGGATAGCCACGTGATCACTTCATGATTAGTCAAATGATCTGTACATGATCAGTCACGTGATACGTGTGTGATCGGCCACGTGATCAGTGCGTGATGAGCCACATGATCAGTGCATGATAGCCACGTGATCAGTGCATGATATCCAAGTGATCAGTGTATGATTAGTCACGTGATCAGTGCATGATCAGTCACGTGATCAGTGCATGATAGCCACGTGATCAGTCATGATCAATTACGTGATCAGTGCATGTTCAGTCACGTCACCAGTGTATGATCAGCCACGTGATCACTTCATGATTAGTCAAATGATCTGTACATGATCAGTCACGTGATACGGGTGTGATTGGCCTCGTGATCAGTGCGTGATGAGCCACATGATCAGTGCGTGATGAGCCACGTGATCAGTGCATGATATCGAAGTGATCAGTGCATGATCAGTCACGTGATCAGTGCATGATCAGTCACGTGACCAGTACATGGTAGCTATGTGATCATTGCATGAACAGCCACGTGATCAGTGCATGATAGCTAGGTGATCAGTGCATGATAATCACGTGATCAGTGCATGATCAGTCACGTGATACGTGTGTGATCAGCCACGTGATCAGTGCATGATATCAGTGCATGATAGCCATGTGATCAGTGCATGATAGCCACGTGATGTGTGCATGATCAGTTACATGAGCAGAGTATGATCAGCCACGTGATCACTTCATGATTAGTCAAATGATCTGTACACGATCAGTCACGTGATACGTTGTAATCAGCCACGTGATCAGTGCGTGATGAGCCACGTGATCAGTGCAGGATCAATTACGTGATCAGTGCAGGATCAGTCACGTGACCAGTACATTATAGCTACGTGATCATTGCATGATCAGCTACGTGATCAGTGCATGATAGCCACGTGATCAGTGCATGATCAGTCACGTGACCCAGTGTATGATCAGCCACGTGATCAGTGCATGATCAGCCACATGATCAGTGCATGATCAATTACGTGATCAGTGCATGATCAGTTACGTGACCAGTACATGTTAGCTAAGTGATCATTGCATGATCAGCCACGTGAGCCAAGCATGATAGCCACGAGACCAGTGCATGAACAGTCACGGGATCAGTGCATGTCAGTCACGTGAACAGTGCATGATAAGTCACCTGATCAGTGCATGATCAATTACGTGATCAGTGCATGATCAGTCACGTGACCAGTACATGGTAGCTATGTGATCATTGCATGAACAGCCACGTGATCAGTGCATGATAGCCAGTTGATCAGTGCATGATAGTCACGTGATCAGTGCATGATCAGTCACGTGATACGTGTGTGATCAGCTACGTGATCAGTGCATGATATCAGTGCATGATAGCCACGTGATCAGTGCATGATAGCCACGTGATGTGTGCATGATCAGTTACGTGAGCAGAGTATGATCAGCCACGTGATCACTAAATGCTTAGTCAAATGATCTGTACACGATCAGTCACGTGATACGTTGTGATCAGCCACGTGATCAGTGCATGATAGCCACGTGATCAGTGCATGATCAGCAACGTGATCGGTGCATGATCTGTCATGAGATCAGTGCATGATCAGTCACGTGATCAGTGCATGACCAGGCACGTGATCAGTGTATGACCAGCCAAGTGATCAGTGCATGATAGTCACGTGATAAGTGCATGATCAGTCACGTGATGAGTGCATGATCAGTCACGTTATCAGTGCATGATCAGCCACATGATCAGTGCATGATCAATTACATGATCAGTGCATGATCAGTCACGTGACTAGTACATGGGAGCTACGTGATCATTGCATGATCAGCCACGTGAGCAGTGCATGATAGCCAAATGATCAGAGCATGATCAGTCACGTGATCAGTGCATGATCAGTCATGTGACCAGTACATGGTAGCTGCGTGATCATTGCATGATCAGCCACGTGAGCAGTGCATGATAGCCACGTGATCAGTGCATGATCAGCCACGTGATCAGTGCATGACCAGGCACGTGATCAGTACATGGGCAGTCATGTGATCAGTGCATGATATACGTGATCAGTGCATGATCATTCTCGTGATCAGTGCATGATAGCCACGTGATCAGTGCATGATCAGTCACCTGATTGGTGTATGATCAGTTATGTTACCGGTACATGGTAGCTACATGATCATTGCATGATAAGCCACGTGAGTAGTGCATGATAGCCAAGTGATCAGTGCATGATCAGTCACGTGATCAGTGCATGTTCAGTCATGTGACCAGTACTTGGTAGCTGCCTGATCATTGCATGATCAGCCAGGTGAGCAGTGCATGATAGCCACGTGATCAGTGCATGATCAGCAACGTGATCGGTGCATGATCTGTCATGAGATCAGTGCATGATCAGTCACGTGATCAGTGCATGACCAGGCACGTGATCAGTGTATGACCAGCCAAGTGATCAGTGCATGATAGTCACGTGATAAGTGCATGATCAGTCACGTGATGAGTGCATGATCAGTCACGTGATCAGTGCATGATCAGCCACATGATCAGTGCATGATCAGTCACGTGACTAGTACATGGGAGCTACGTGATCATTGCATGATCAGCCACGTGAGCCGTGCATGATAGCCACGAGATCAGTGCAGGATCAGTCACGTAATCAGTGCATGATAAGTCACGTGAACAGTGCATGATAAGTCACCTGTTCAGTGCATGATCAATTACGTGATCAGTGCATGATCACTCACGTGACCAGTACATGGTAGCTACGTGATCATTGCATGATCAGCCACGTGAGCAGTGCATGATAGCCACGTGATCAGTGCATGATCAGTTTCGGAAGCAGAGTATGATCAGCCATTTTATCAGTGCATGATAGCCACGTGATCACTGCATGATCTGTCACATGATCAGTGTATGATCATCCACGTGATCAGTGCATGATCAGTCACGTGATACGTGTGTGATCAGCCACGTGATCCGTGCATGATCAGTCATGTGACCAGTACATGGTAGCTGCGTGATCATTGCATGACCAGCCACGTGAGTAGTGCATGATCGCCACGTGATCAGTGCATGATCAGCCACATGATCAGTGCATGATGAGTCACGTGATCAGTGCATGATCAGCCACGTGATCAGTGCATGATCAATTACATGAGCAGTGCATGATCAGTCACGTGACCAGTACATGGTAGCTATGTGATCATTGCATGATCAGCCACGTGATCAGTGCATGATAGCCACGTGATCAGTGCATGATCAGTCACGTGATATGTGTTTGATCAGCCACGTGATCACTGCATGATGTGTCACATGATCAGTGTATGATCATCCACGTGTTCAGTGCATGGGCAGTCATGTGATCAGTGCATGATATAGATGTGATCAGTGCATGATCAGTCTCGTGATCAGTGTATGATCAACCACGTGATCAGTGCATGATAGCCAGGTAATGAGTGCATGATAGCCAGATGATCAGTGCATTATCAGTCACGTGATCAGTGTATGATCAGCCAACTAATCAGTGCATGATAGCCAACTGATAAGTGCATGACCAGTCACATGATCAGTGCATGATAAGTCACCTGATCAGTGCATGATCAATTACGTGATCAGTGCATGATCAGTCACGTGACTAGTACATGGGAGCTACATGATCATTGCATGATCAGCCACGTTGTAGTGCATGATAGCCAAATGATCAGAGCATGATCAGTCACGTGATCAGTGCATGATCAGTCATGTGACCAGTACATGGTAGCTGCGTGATCATTGCATGATCAGCCACGTGAGCAGTGCATGATAGCCACGTGATCAGTGCATGATCAGCCACGTGATCAGTGCATGACCAGGCACGTGATCAGTGTATGACCAGCCAAGTTATCAGTGCATGATAGCCACGTGATCAGTGCATGATCAGTCACGTGATAAGTGCATGATCAGTCACTTCATCAGTGTATGATCAGCCACGTGATCAGTGCATGATCAGCCACATGATCAGTGCATGATCAATTACGTGATCAGTGCATGATCTCTCACGTGACCAGTACATGGTAGCTACGTGATCATTGCATGATCAGCCACGTGAGCAGTGCATGATAGCCACGTGATCAGTGCATGATCAGTTTCGGGAGCAGAGTATTATCAGCCACTTGATCAGTGCATGATAGCCCCGTGATCAATGCATGATCTGTCACATGATCAGTGTATGATCATCCACGTGATCAGTGCATGTGCAGTCATGTGATCAGTGCATGATCAGTCTCGTGATCAGTGTATGATCAACCACGTGATCGGTGCACGATAGCCAGGTAATGAGTGCATGATAGCCAGATGATCAGTGCATTATCAGTCACGTGTTCAGTGTATGATCAGCCAAGTAATCAGTGCATGATAGCCAACTGATCAGTGCATGATCAGTCACGTGAGCAGTACATGGTTGCTACATGATCACTGCATGATCAGCCACGTGAGCAGTGCATGATAGCCACGTGATCCGTGCATGATCAGTCACGTGATCAGTACATGATCAGTCACGTGATCAGTACATGATCAGTCACGTGAACAGTGCATGATCATTTAGGTGATCTGTGCATGATGAATCACATGACCAGTATATGGTAGTTTTGTGATCATTGCATGACCAGCCACTTGAGCAGTGCATAATAGCCACGTGATAAGTGCATGATCAGTTACGTGAGCAGTGTATGATCAGCCACGTGAGCAGTACATGGTCAGAAACGTGAACAGTGTTTGATCAGCCACGTGATCAGTGCATGATAGCCACGTGATCAGTGCATGATCAGTCATGTGAACAGTGCATGATCAGTCACGTGATCAGTGTATGATCAGCCACGTGATCAGTGCATGATCAATTATGTGATCAGTGCATGATCAGTCATTTGACCAGTACATGGTAGCTATGTGATCATTGTATTATCAGCCACGTTAGCAGTGCATGATAGCCACGTGATCAGTGCATGATCAGCTACATGAGCAGAGTACGATCAGCCACGTGATCAGTGCATGATCAGCCACGTGAACAGTGTATGATCAGCCACGTAATCAGTGCATGATACCTACGTGCTCAGTTCATGATTAGTCACATGATCTGTGCATTACAGGAACGTAATCAGTGCATGAAATCCATGTGATCAGTGAATTATAGCCGCGTGATCAGTTCATGATTAGTCACGTGATCAGTGCATGATGAGCCACGTTATCAATGCAGAATCAATTACGTGATCAGTGCATGATCAGTCAGGTGACCAGTACATGGTAACTACGTGATCATTGCATGATCAGCCAAGTGATCAGGGCATGATAGCCGCGTGATCAGTGCATGATAGTCACGTGATCAGTGCATGATCAGTCACGTGATACGTGTGTGATCAGCCCTGAGATCAGTGCATGATATCAGTGCATGATAGCCCCGTGATCAGTGCATGATATCCACGTGATCAGTGCACGATAGCCACGTGATCAGTGCATGAGAGACATGTGATCAGTGCATGATCAGTCACGTGATACATGTGTGATCAGCCACATGATGAGTGCATGATGAGCCACGTGGTCTGTGCATGATCAATTACGTGATCAGTGCATGATCAGTCACATGACCAGTACATGGTTGATACGTGATCATTGCATGATAGGCCACATGAGCAGAGCATGATAGCCACGTGATCAGTGCAAGATCAGTCACGTGATCAGTACATGATCAGTCACGTGAAGAGTGCATGATCATTTACGTGATCTGTGCATGATCAGTCACGTGACCAGTATATGGTATCTACGTGAACATTGCATGACCAGCCAGGTGAGCAGTGCATGATAGCCACGTGATGTTTGCATGATCAGTTTCGTGAGCAGAGTATGATCAGACACGTGATCAGTGCATGAGTGCCACGTGATCAGTGCATGATCAGTCACATGACAGGTGTGTGATCAGCCACGTGAACAGTGCATGTTCAGCCACGTGATCAGTGCATGATAGCCACGTGATCAGTGCATGGTCAGTCACGTGATCAGTGCATGATCAGCGACGTGACCAGTGCATGACCAGGCACGTGATCAGTGTATGATCATCCACATGATCAGTGCATGGGCAGTCATGTGATCAGTGCATGATAATAGACGTGATCAGTGCATGATGAGTCTCGTGATCAGTGTATGATCAACCACGTGATCAGTGCACGATAGCCAGGTAATGAGTGCATGATTACCAGATGATCAGTGCATTATCAGTCACGTGATCAGTGTATGATCAGCCAAGTAATCAGTGCATGATAGCCAACTGTTCAGTGGATGATCAGTTACGTGATCAGTGCATGGTCAGTCACGTGATCATTGCATGATAAGTCACGTGATCAGTGCATGATCAATTACGTGATCAGTGCATGATCAGTCATGTGACCAGTACTTCGTAGCTGCGTGATCATTACGTGATCAGCTACGTGAGCAGTGCATGATAGCCACGTAAGCAGGGCATGATCAGCCACGTGATCAGTGCATGATCAGTCACGTGATCAATGCATGATCAGTCACGTGATCAGTGTATGATCAGCCACGTGGTCAGTGCATGATCAATTACGTGATCAGTGCATGATCAGTCACCTGACCAGTACATGGTAGCTATGTGATCATTGTATTATCAGCCACGTTAGCAGTCCATGATAGCCACATGATTAGTGCATGATCAGTCATGTGATCAGGGCATGATCAGTCACGTGATCAGTGCATGATCAATTACATTATCATTGCATGATCAGTCACGTGACCAGTACATTTTAGCTACGTGATCATTGCAGGATCAGCTACATGAGCAGAGTATGATCAGCCACGTGATCAGTGCATGATCAGGCAGGTGAACAATGTATGATCAGCCACGTGATCAGTGCATGATACCTACGTGATCAGATCATGATTAGTCACGTGATCTGTGCATGACAGGAACGTAATCAGTGCATGAAATCCACGTGATCAGTGAATTATAGCCACGTGATCAGTTCATGATTAGTCACGTGATCAGTGCATGATGAGTGATGTGATCAGTGCAGGATCAATTACGGGATCAGTGCATGATCAGTCACGTGACCAGTACATGGTTGCTACATGATCATTGCATGATCAGCCACGTGAGCAGTGCATGATAGCCACGTGATCACTGCATGATCTGTCACATGATCAGTGTATGATCATCCACGTGATAAGTGCATGGGCAGTCTGTGATCAATGCATGATATAAACGTGATCAGTGCATGATCAGTCTCGTGATCAGTGTATGATCAACCACGTGATCAGTGCACGATAGCCAGGTAATGAGTGCATAATAGCCAGATGATCAGTGCATTATCCGTCAGGTGATCAGTGTATGATCAGCCAAGTATTCAGTGCATGATAGCCAACAGTTCAGTGGATGATCAGTCACGTGATCAGTGCATGGACAGTCACGTGATCATTGCATGATCAGTCACGTGATACGTCTGTGATCAGCCACGTGATCAGTGCATGATATCCACGTGATCAGTGCAGGATAGCCACGTTATCAGTGCATGATCAGTCATGTGATGAGTGTATGATCAGCCACGTGATCAGTGCATGATCAGCCACATGATCAGTGCATGATCAATTACGTGATCAGTGCATGATCACTCACGTGACCAGTACATGGTAGCTACGTGATCATTTCATGATCAGCCACGTGAGCCGTGCATGATAGCCACGAGATCAGTGCATGATGAGTCACGTGATCAGTGCATGATCAGTCACGTGAACATTGCATGATAAGTAACCTGATCAGTGTATGATCAATTACGTGATCAGTGCATGATAACTCACGAGACCAGTACATGGTAGCTACGTGATCATTGCATGATCAGCCACGTGAGCAGTGCATGATAGCTATGTGATCAGTGCATGATCAGTTTCGGGAGCAGAGTATGATCAGCCACTTGATCAGTGCATGAGAGCCACGTGATCACTGCATGATCTGTCACATGATCAGTGTATGATCATCCACGTGATCAGTGCATGGGCAGTCATGTGATCAGTGCATGATATAGACGTGATCAGTGCATGATCAGTCTCGTGATCAGTGCATGATAGCCACGTGATTAGTGCATGATCAGTCACCTGTTGGGTGTATGATCAGTCACGTGACCGGTACATGGTAGCTATATGATCATTGCATGATCAGCCACGTGAGTAGTGCATGATAGCCACGTGATCAGTGCATGATCAGTCACGTGATGAGCGCATGATCAGTCACATGATCAGCGCCATTAAGTCACGTGATCACTACATGATAGTCCTGTGATCAGTCCATGCTCAGTCACGGTATCATTGCATGATCAAGCCACGTGATCAGTGCATGATAGCCACGTGATCATTGCATGATAGCCACGTGATCAGTGCATGATCAGCCAGGTGATCAGTGCATGATAGCTACGGGATCAGTTCATGATTCGTCACGTGATCTGTGAATGACCAGGCAGGTGATCAGTGTTTGATCAGCCACGTGAACAGTGCATGAGAGCCACGTGATCAGTGCAAGATCAGTCACCTGATGGGTGTATGACCAGTCACGAGACCAGTACATGGTAGCTACGTGATCATTGCATGATCAGCCACGTGAGCAGTGCATGATAGCTATGTGATCAGTGCATGATCAGTTTCGGGAGCAGAGTATGATCAGCCACTTGATCAGTGCATGAGAGCGACGTGATCACTGCATGATCTGTCATATGATCAGTGTATGATCATCCACGTGATCAGTGCATGGGCAGTCATGTGATCAGTGAATGATATAGACATGATCAGTGCATGATCTCTCTCTTGATCAGTGCCTGATAGCCACGTGTTCAGTGCATGATCAGTCACCTGATGGGTGTATGGTCAGTCACGGGACCGGTACATGGTAGCTACATGATCATTGCATGATCAGCCACGTGAGTAGTGCATGATAGCCAAATGATCAGAGCATGATCAGTCACGTGATCAGTGCATGATCAGTCATGTGACCAGTACATGGTAGCTGCGTGATCATTGCATGATCAGCCACGTGAGCAGTGCATGATAGCCACGTGATCAGTGCATGATCAGCCACGTGATCAGTGCATGACCAGGCACGTGATCAGTGTATGACCAGCCAAGTTATCAGTGCATGATAGCCACGTGATCAGTGCATGATCAGTCACGTGATAAGTGCATGATCAGTCACTTCATCAGTGTATGATCAGCCACGTGATCAGTGCATGATCAGCCACATGATCAGTGCATGATCAATTACGTGATCAGTGCATGATCTCTCACGTGACCAGTACATGGTAGCTACGTGATCATTGCATGATCAGCCACGTGAGCAGTGCATGATAGCCACGTGATCAGTGCATGATCAGTTTCGGGAGCAGAGTATTATCAGCCACTTGATCAGTGCATGATAGCCCCGTGATCAATGCATGATCTGTCACATGATCAGTGTATGATCATCCACGTGATCAGTGCATGTGCAGTCATGTGATCAGTGCATGATCAGTCTCGTGATCAGTGTATGATCAACCACGTGATCGGTGCACGATAGCCAGGTAATGAGTGCATGATAGCCAGATGATCAGTGCATTATCAGTCACGTGTTCAGTGTATGATCAGCCAAGTAATCAGTGCATGATAGCCAACTGATCAGTGCATGATCAGTCACGTGAGCAGTACATGGTTGCTACATGATCACTGCATGATCAGCCACGTGAGCAGTGCATGATAGCCACGTGATCCGTGCATGATCAGTCACGTGATCAGTACATGATCAGTCACGTGATCAGTACATGATCAGTCACGTGAACAGTGCATGATCATTTAGGTGATCTGTGCATGATGAATCACATGACCAGTATATGGTAGTTTTGTGATCATTGCATGACCAGCCACTTGAGCAGTGCATAATAGCCACGTGATAAGTGCATGATCAGTTACGTGAGCAGTGTATGATCAGCCACGTGAGCAGTACATGGTCAGAAACGTGAACAGTGTTTGATCAGCCACGTGATCAGTGCATGATAGCCACGTGATCAGTGCATGATCAGTCATGTGAACAGTGCATGATCAGTCACGTGATCAGTGTATGATCAGCCACGTGATCAGTGCATGATCAATTATGTGATCAGTGCATGATCAGTCATTTGACCAGTACATGGTAGCTATGTGATCATTGTATTATCAGCCACGTTAGCAGTGCATGATAGCCACGTGATCAGTGCATGATCAGCTACATGAGCAGAGTACGATCAGCCACGTGATCAGTGCATGATCAGCCACGTGAACAGTGTATGATCAGCCACGTAATCAGTGCATGATACCTACGTGCTCAGTTCATGATTAGTCACATGATCTGTGCATTACAGGAACGTGATCAGTGCATGAAATCCATGTGATCAGTGAATTATAGCCGCGTGATCAGTTCATGATTAGTCACGTGATCAGTGCATGATGAGCCACGTTATCAATGCAGAATCAATTACGTGATCAGTGCATGATCAGTCAGGTGACCAGTACATGGTAACTACGTGATCATTGCATGATCAGCCAAGTGATCAGGGCATGATAGCCGCGTGATCAGTGCATGATAGTCACGTGATCAGTGCATGATCAGTCACGTGATACGTGTGTGATTCAGCCCTGAGATCAGTGCATGATTCAGTGCATGATAGCCCCGTGATCAGTGCATGATATCCACGTGATCAGTGCACGATAGCCACGTGATCAGTGCATGAGAGACATGTGATCAGTGCATGATCAGTCACGTGATACATGTGTGATCAGCCACATGATGAGTGCATGATGAGCCACGTGGTCTGTGCATGATCAATACGTGATCAGTGCATGATCAGTCACATGACCAGTACATGGTTGATACGTGATCATTGCATGATAGGCCACATGAGCAGAGCATGATAGCCACGTGATCAGTGCAAGATCAGTCACGTGATCAGTACTATGATCAGTCACGTGAAGAGTGCATGATCATTTACGTGATCTGTGCATGATCAGTCACGTGACCAGTATATGGTATCTACGTGAACATTGCATGACCAGCCAGGTGAGCAGTGCATGATAGCCACGTGATGTTTGCATGATCAGTTTCGTGAGCAGAGTATGATCAGACACGTGATCAGTGCATGAGTGCCACGTGATCAGTGCATGATCAGTCACATGACAGGTGTGTGATCAAGCCACGTGAACAGTGCATGTTCGGCCACGTGATCAGTGCATGATAGCCACGTGATCAGTGCATGGTCAGTCACGTGATCAGTGCATGATCAGCGACGTGACCAGTGCATGACCAGGCACGTGATCAGTGTATGATCATCCACATGATCAGTGCATGGGCAGTCATGTGATCAGTGCATGATATAGACGTGATCAGTGCATGATGAGTCTCGTGATCAGTGTATGATCAACCACGTGATCAGTGCACGATAGCCAGGTAATGAGTGCATGATTACCAGATGATCAGTGCATTATCAGTCACGTGATCAGTGTATGATCAGCCCAAGTAATCAGTGATGATAGCCAACTGTTCAGTGGATGATCAGTTACGTGATCAGTGCATGGTCAGTCACGTGATCATTGCATGATAAGTCACGTGATCAGTGGCATGATCAATTACGTGATCAGTGCATGATCAGTCATGTGACCAGTACTCGTAGCTGCGTGATCATTACGTGATCAGCTACGTGAGCAGTGCATGATAGCCACGTAAGCAGGGCATGATCAGCCACGTGATCAGTGCATGATCAGTCACGTGCATCAGTGGCATGATCAGTCACGTGATCAGTGTATGATCAGCCACGTGGTCAGTGCATGAATCAATTACGTGATCAGTGCATGATCAGTCACCTGACCAGTACATGGTAGCTATGTGATCATTGTATTATCAGCCACGTTAGCAGTCCATGATAGCCACATGATTAGTGCATGATCAGTCATGTGATCAGGGCATGATCAGTCACGTGATCAGTGCATGATCAATTACATTATCATTGCATGATCAGTCACGTGACCAGTACATTTTAGCTACGTGATCATTGCAGGATCAGCTACATGAGCAGAGTATGATCAGCCACGTGATCAGTGCATGATCAGGCAGGTGAACAATGTATGATCAGCCACGTGATCAGTGCATGATACTACGTGATCAGATCATGATTAGTCACGTGAAATCTGTGCATGACAGGAACGTAATTTCAGTGGCATGAATTCCACGTGATCAGTGAATTATAGCCACGTGATCAGTTCATGATTAGTCACGTGATCAGTGCATGATGAGTGATGTGATCAGTGCAGGATCAATTACGGGATCAGTGCATGATCAGTCACGTGACCAGTACATGGTTGCTACATGATCATTGCATGATCAGCCACGTGAGCAGTGCATGATAGCCACGTGATCACTGCATGATCTGTCACATGATCAGTGTATGATCATCCACGTGATAAGTGCATGGGCAGTCTGTGATCAATGCATGATATAAACGTGATCAGTGCATGATCAGTCTCGTGATCAGTGTATGATCAACCCACGTGATCAGTGCACGATAGGCCAGGTAATGAGTGCATAATAGCCAGATGATCAGTGCATTATCCGTCAGGTGATCAGTGTATGATCAGCCAAGTATTCAGTGCATGATAGCCAACAGTTCAGTGGATGATCAGTCACGTGATCAGTGCATGGACAGTCACGTGATCATTGCATGATCAGTCACGTGATACGTCTGTGATCAGCCACGTGATCAGTGCATGATATCCACGTGATCAGTGCAGGATAGCCACGTTATCAGTGCATGATCAGTCATGTGATGAGTGTATGATCAGCCACGTGATCAGTGCATGATCAGCCACATGATCAGTGCATGATCAATTACGTGATCAGTGCATGATCACTCACGTTGACCAGTACATGGTAGCTACGTGATCATTTCATGATCAGCCACGTGAGCCGTGCATGATAGCCACGAGATCAGTGCATGATGAGTCACGTGATCAGTGCATGATCAGTCACGTGAACATTGCATGATAAGTAACCTGATCAGTGTATGATCAATTACGTGATCAGTGCATGATAACTCACGAGACCAGTACATGGTAGCTACGTGATCATTGCATGATCAGCCACGTGAGCAGTGCATGATAGCTATGTGATCAGTGCATGATCAGTTTCGGAGCAGAGTATGATCAGCCACTTGATCAGTGCATGAGAGCCACGTGATCACTGCATGATCTGTCACATGATCAGTGTATGATCATCCACGTGATCAGTGCATGGGCAGTCATGTGATCAGTGCATGATATAGACGTGATCAGTGCATGATCAGTCTCGTGATCAGTGCATGATAGCCACGTGATTAGTGCATGATCAGTCACCTGTTGGGTGTATGATCAGTCACGTGACCGGTACATGGTAGCTATATGATCATTGCATGATCAGCCACGTGAGTAGTGGCATGATAGCCACGTGATCAGTGCATGATCAGTCACGTGATGAGCGCATGATCATTCACATGATCAGCGCCATTAAGTCACGTGAATCACTACATGATAGTCCTGTGATCAGTCCATGCTCAGTCACGGTATCATTGCATGATCAGCCACGTGATCAGTGCATGATAGCCACGTGATCATTGCATGATAGCCACGTGATCAGTGCATGATCAGCAGGTGATCAGTGCATGATAGCACGGGATCAGTTCATGATTTCGTCCACGTGATCTGTGAATGACCAGGCAGGTGATCAGTGTTTGATCAGCCACGTGAACAGTGCATGAGAGCCACGTGATCAGTGGAAGATCAGTCACCTGATGGGTGTATGACCAGTTACGAGACCAGTACATGGTAGCTACGTGATCATTGCATGATCAGCCACGTGAGCAGTGCATGATAGCTATGTGATCAGTGCATGATCAGTTTCGGGAGCAGAGTATGATCAGCCACTTGATCAGTGCATGAGAGCCACGTGAATCACTGCATGATCTGTCATATGATCAGTGTATGATCATCCACGTGATCAGTGCATGGGCAGTCATGTGATCAGTGAATGATATAGACGTGATCAGTGCATGATCTCTCTCTTGATCAGTGCCTGATAGCCACGTGTTCAGTGCATGATCAGTCAACCTGATGGGTGTATGGTCAGTCACGGGACCGGTACATGGTAGCTACATGATCATTGCATGATCAGCCACGTGGTAGTGCATGATAGCCAAATGATCAGAGCATGATCAGTCACGTGATCAGTGCATGATCAGTCATGTGACCAGTACATGGTAGCTGCGTGATCATTGCATGATCAGCCACGTGAGCAGTGCAATGATAGCCACGTGATCAGTGCATGATCAGCCACGTGATCAGTGCATGACCAGGCACGTGATCAGTGTATGACCAGCCAAGTTATCAAGTGCATGATAGCCACGTGATCAGTGCATGATCAGTCACGTGATAAGTGCATGATCAGTCACTTCATCAGTGTATGATCAGCCACGTGATCAGTGCATGATCAGCCACATGATCAGTGGCATGATCAATTACGTGATCAGTGCATGATCTCTCACGTGACCAGTAACATGGTAGCTACGTGATCATTGCATGATCAGCCACGTGAGCAGTGCATGATAGCCACGTGATCAGTGCATGATCAGTTTCGGGAGCAGAGTATTATCAGCCACTTGATCAGTGCATGATAGCCCCCGTGATCAATGCATGATCTGTCACATGATCAGTGTATGATCATCCACGTGATCAGTGCATGTGCAGTCATTGATCAGTGCATGATCAGTCCTCGTGATCAGTGTATGATCAACCACGTGATCGGTGCACGATAGCCAGGTAATGAGTGCATGATAGCCAGATGATCAGTGCATTATCAGTCACGTGTTCAGTGTATGATCAGCCCAAGTAATCAGTGCATGATAGCCAACTGATCAGTGCATGATCAGTCACGTGAGCAGTTACATGGTTGCTACATGATCACTTGCATGATCAGCCACGTGAGCGTGCATGATAGCCACGTGATCCGTGCATGATCAGTCACGTGATCAGTACATGATCAGTCACGTGATCAGTACATGATCAGTCACGTGAACAGTGATGATCATTTAGGTGATCTGTGCATGATGAATCACATGACCAGTATTATGGTAGTTTTGTGATCATTGCATGACCAGGCCACTTGAGCAGTGCATAAATAGGCCACGTGATAAGTGCATGATCAGTTACGTGAGCAGTGTATGATCAGCCACGTGAGCAGTACATGGTCAGAAACCGTGAACAGTGTTTGATCAGCCACGTGATCAGTGCCATGATAGCCACGTGATCAGTGCATTGATCAGTCCATGTGAACAGTGCATGATCAAGTCACGTGATCAGTGTATGATCAGGCCACGTGATCAATTTGCATGATCAATTGATGTGATTCAGTGCATGATCAGTCATTTGACCAGTACATGGTAGCTATGTGATCATTGTATTATCAGCCACGTTAGCAGTGCATGATAGCCACGTGATCAGTGCATGATCAGCTACATGAGCAGAGTACGATCAGCCACGTGATCAGTGCATGATCAGCCACGTGAACAGTGTATGATCAGCCACGTAATCAGTGCATGATACCTACGTGCTCAGTTCATGATTAGTCACATGATCTGTGCATTACAGGAACGTAATCAGTGCATGAAATCCATGTGATCAGTGAATTATAGCCGCGTGATCAGTTCATGATTAGTCACGTGATCAGTGCATGATGAGCCACGTTATCAATGCAGAATCAATTACGTGATCAGTGCATGATCAGTCAGGTGACCAGTACATGGTAACTACGTGATCATTGCATGATCAGCCAAGTGATCAGGGCATGATAGCCGCGTGATCAGTGCATGATAGTCACGTGATCAGTGCATGATCAGTCACGTGATACGTGTGTGATCAGCCCTGAGATCAGTGCATGCATATCAGTGCATGATAGCCCCGTGATCAGTGCATGATATCCAGCGTGATCAGTGCACGATAGCCCACGTGATCAGTGCATGAGAGACATGTGATCAGTGCATGATCAGTCACGTGATACCATGTGTGATCAGCCACATGATGAGTGCATGATGAGCCCACGTGGTCTGTGCATGATCAATTACGTGATCAGTGCATATCAGTCACATGACCAGTACATGGTTGATACGTGATCATTGGCATGATAGGCTCCATGAGCAGAGCATTGATAGCACGTGATCAGTGCAAGATCAGTCACGTGATCAGTACTGATCAGTCACGTGAAGAGTGCATGATCATTTACGTGATCTGTGCATGATCAGTCACGTGACCAGTATATGGTATCTACTGTGAACATTGCATGACCAGCCAGGTGAGCAGTGCATGATAGCCACGTGATGTTTGCATGATCAGGTTCGTGAGCAGAGTATGATCAGATCACGCTGGATCAGTGCATAGTGCCACGTGATCAGTGCATGATCAGTCAATGACAGGTGTGTGATCAGCCACGTAACAGTGCATGTTCAGCACGTGATCAGTGCATGATAGCCACGTGATCAGTGCATGGTCAGTCACGTGATCAGTGCATGATCGCGACGTGACCAGTGCATGACCAGGCACGTGATCAGTGTATGATCATCCACTGATCAGTGATGGGCAGTCATGTGATCAGTGCATGATATAGACGTTGATCAGTGCATGATGAGTCTCGTGATCAGTGTATGATCAACCACGTGATCCAGTGCACGATAGCCAGGGTAATTGAGTGCATGATTACCAGATGATCAGTGCAGTTATCAGTCACGTGATCAGTGTATGATCAGCCAAGTAATCAGTGCCATGATAGCCAATGTTCAGCTGGATGATCAGGTACGTTGTCAAGTGCATGGTCAGTCACGTGATCATTGCCATGATAAGTCGGACGTGATCAGTGCATGATCAATTACGTGATCATGTGCAATGATCAGTCATGTGACCAGTACTTCGTAGCTGCGTGATCATTACGTGATCAGCTACGTGAGCAGTGCATGATAGCCACGTAAGCAGGGCATGATCAGCCACGTGATCAGTGCATGATCAGTCACGTGATCAGTGCATGATCAGTCACGTGATCAGTGTATGATCAGCCACGTGGTCAGTGCATGATCAATTACGTGATCAGTGATGATCAGTCACCTGACCAGTACATGGTAGCTATGTGATCATTGTATTATCAGCCACGTTAGCAGTCCATGATAGCCACATGATTAGTGCATGATCAGTCATGTGATCAGGGCATGATCAGTCACGTGATCAGTGCATGATCAATTACATTATCATTGCATGATCAGTCACGTGACCAGTACATTTTAGCTACGTGATCATTGCAGGATCAGCTACATGAGCAGAGTATGATCAGCCACGTGATCAGTGCATGATCAGGCAGGTGAACAATGTATGATCAGCCACGTGATCAGTGCATGATACCTACGTGATCAGATCATGATTAGTCACGTGATCTGTGCATGACAGGAACGTAATCAGTGCATGAAATCCACGTGATCAGTGAATTATAGCCACGTGATCAGTTCATGATTAGTCACGTGATCAGTGCATGATGAGTGATGTGATCAGTGCAGGATCAATTACGGGATCAGTGCATGATCAGTCACGTGACCAGTACATGGTTGCTACATGATCATTGCATGATCAGCCACGTGAGCAGTGCATGATAGCCACGTGATCACTGCATGATCTGTCACATGATCAGTGTATGATCATCCACGTGATAAGTGCATGGGCAGTCTGTGATCAATGCATGATATAAACGTGATCAGTGCATGATCAGTCTCGTGATCAGTGTATGATCAACCACGTGATCAGTGCACGATAGCCAGGTAATGAGTGCATAATAGCCAGATGATCAGTGCATTATCCGTCAGGTGATCAGTGTATGATCAGCCAAGTATTCAGTGCATGATAGCCAACAGTTCAGTGGATGATCAGTCACGTGATCAGTGCATGGACAGTCACGTGATCATTGCATGATCAGTCACGTGATACGTCTGTGATCAGCCACGTGATCAGTGCATGATATCCACGTGATCAGTGCAGGATAGCCACGTTATCAGTGCATGATCAGTCATGTGATGAGTGTATGATCAGCCACGTGATCAGTGCATGATCAGCCACATGATCAGTGCATGATCAATTACGTGATCAGTGCATGATCACTCACGTGACCAGTACATGGTAGCTACGTGATCATTTCATGATCAGCCACGTGAGCCGTGCATGATAGCCACGAGATCAGTGCATGATGAGTCACGTGATCAGTGCATGATCAGTCACGTGAACATTGCATGATAAGTAACCTGATCAGTGTATGATCAATTACGTGATCAGTGCATGATAACTCACGAGACCAGTACATGGTAGCTACGTGATCATTGCATGATCAGCCACGTGAGCAGTGCATGATAGCTATGTGATCAGTGCATGATCAGTTTCGGGAGCAGAGTATGATCAGCCACTTGATCAGTGCATGAGAGCCACGTGATCACTGCATGATCTGTCACATGATCAGTGTATGATCATCCACGTGATCAGTGCATGGGCAGTCATGTGATCAGTGCATGATATAGACGTGATCAGTGCATGATCAGTCTCGTGATCAGTGCATGATAGCCACGTGATTAGTGCATGATCAGTCACCTGTTGGGTGTATGATCAGTCACGTGACCGGTACATGGTAGCTATATGATCATTGCATGATCAGCCACGTGAGTAGTGCATGATAGCCACGTGATCAGTGCATGATCAGTCACGTGATGAGCGCATGATCAGTCACATGATCAGCGCCATTAAGTCACGTGATCACTACATGATAGTCCTGTGATCAGTCCATGCTCAGTCACGGTATCATTGCATGATCAGCCACGTGATCAGTGCATGATAGCCACGTGATCATTGCATGATAGCCACGTGATCAGTGCATGATCAGCCAGGTGATCAGTGCATGATAGCTACGGGATCAGTTCATGATTCGTCACGTGATCTGTGAATGACCAGGCAGGTGATCAGTGTTTGATCAGCCACGTGAACAGTGCATGAGAGCCACGTGATCAGTGCAAGATCAGTCACCTGATGGGTGTATGACCAGTCACGAGACCAGTACATGGTAGCTACGTGATCATTGCATGATCAGCCACGTGAGCAGTGCATGATAGCTATGTGATCAGTGCATGATCAGTTTCGGGAGCAGAGTATGATCAGCCACTTGATCAGTGCATGAGAGCCACGTGATCACTGCATGATCTGTCATATGATCAGTGTATGATCATCCACGTGATCAGTGCATGGGCAGTCATGTGATCAGTGAATGATATAGACATGATCAGTGCATGATCTCTCTCTTGATCAGTGCCTGATAGCCACGTGTTCAGTGCATGATCAGTCACCTGATGGGTGTATGGTCAGTCACGGGACCGGTACATGGTAGCTACATGATCATTGCATGATCAGCCACGTGAGTAGTGCATGATAGCCAAATGATCAGAGCATGATCAGTCACGTGATCAGTGCATGATCAGTCATGTGACCAGTACATGGTAGCTGCGTGATCATTGCATGATCAGCCACGTGAGCAGTGCATGATAAGCCACGTGATCAGTGCATGATCAGCCACGTGATCAGTGCATGACCAGGCACGTGATCAGTGTATGACCAGCCAAGTTATCAGTGCATGATAGCCACGTGATCAGTGCATGATCAGTCACGTGATAAGTGCATGATCAGTCACTTCATCAGTGTATGATCAGCCACGTGATCAGTGCATGATCAGCCACATGATCAGTGCATGATCAATTACGTGATCAGTGCATGATCTCTCACGTGACCAGTACATGGTAGCTACGTGATCATTGCATGATCAGCCACGGAGCAGTGCATTGATAGCCACGTGATCAGTGCATGATCAGTTTC
>NW_020191870.1:0-176052 GCF_002263795.3 Bos taurus | reverse complement strand
GAGGTGAGAGCACAAAGCAATACAGTAGGCAGACTCTGGTTTTTTTTGGGGAGGAGATGCTCGAGAACATCCGGGTGGACTCCTTCAGGCTCGATCCCGCATTTGCGTATGCCGAGCCTCCTTCCTCATGACTTTGTCCAGAGTGGAATGCCTCCCCGGCTCCCGGGCACATGATCAGTGCATGCTCCAGTCACGATATCAGTGCCTGCTCAGCCCACGTGCATCACTCGCACGGCACCAGTCACGTGATCAGCGCCTCTCAGCACGTGATCACTATGATAAACACGTGATCGTGAACGACCAGCCACGTGATCATGCATGCGCAGTCACGTGTCAGTTCCTGATCAGCCACCTGATCAGTGCGTGCACAGTCCCTGATCAGCGGCCTGTCAGTCACTGATCATCTGCCCTGATAAACACGTGATCAGTGCATGATGAGCCATGTGATCAGTGCCGATCAGCCACGTCATCAGTGCATGCGCAGTCACGTCATCAGTGCATGATAGCCACGTGATCAGTGCATGCTCAGTCACGTGATCTGTACTTGATCAGCCACGTGATGCAGTGCCTGCAGAGTCACGTGATCAGTGCCTGATCAGGCCTGGCTGAGCCTGCGTGATTCCTGCCGGCTCATCTGCATGACAATTGCCATCCTGAGCTGCGGTGATTCCCTGTCGGCTCATCTGCTTCCGACAATTGGCCAGCTTGAGGCTCCGTGATTCCTGCCTGGTCACGTGCTTGATTATTGCCAGTTGAGCAGCATGATTCCGTCACTGCTGGAGCTCCATGCTTATTGCCTGCTGATTGCGTGGTTCGTGTCTGCTCAGCTCTTTGAGTATCGCCTCCTGAGGTCCCTGTTCGTCACCACCTGCCGGGGACCAGCCCCAACTGATCCAGGGTATTCGAAGGAGAGATGGCCTAGGCGACTCTTTATATGCTAATCAGAGATGTCAAGAATAATAGTATGAGGAGAGCTCAGTAGGAAAATTCGGTGGAGAAAAGAGACTGAGTAGCTTGGTTTACGCGGAAGACCAATCAAACTTCAAGACAAGAAGTTTGCACCACTTACGTAGGCCGCAGGCGCCCTCTCGAATAGCGAAAGGTGCCTCACCCTAGACACCTTCTCGAGTGGGTCTTAGCAGCCCAGGCATAATTAGTAAGCGTGGTGGGTTCCGCGCTCCAGATGGAGACTCAGCTGGAAGTTAAAGGGAAGAATGACAAGGAACTTTATGAATTGGAGCTGTAAGTTAACTCTTTGACAGAGAGGGAGATGGTGGTGGGGGACAGCCCCCAGTGAAATCAGAGGTGAGAGCACAAAGCAATACAGTAGGCAGACTCTGGTTTTTTTGGGGGGAGATGCTCGAGAACATCCGGGTGGACTCCTGAGGCTCGATCCCGCATTTGCGTATGCCGAGCCTCCTTCCTCATGACCTTTGTCCAGAGTGGAAGGCCTCCCCGGCTCCCGGCACATGATCAGTGCATGCTCAGTCACGATATCAGTGCCTGCTCAGCCACGTGATCACTGACGGCACAGTCACGTGATCAGCGCCTCTCAGTCACGTGATCACCGTATGATAAACACGTGATCAGTGAACGACCAGCCACGTGATCACTGCATGCGCGGTCAGGTGGTCAGTTCCTGATCAGCCACCTGATCAGTGCGTGCACAGTCCCCTGATCAGCGCCTGTCAGTCACTGATCACTGCCTGACAAACACGTGATCAGTGAACGAACAGCCACGTCATCAGTGCATGCGCAGTCACGTGATCAGTGCATGATAGCCACGTGATCAGTGCGTGCACAGTCCCATGATCAGCGCCTGTCAGTCACTGATCATTGCCTGATAAACACGTGATCAGTGCATGATGAGCCATGTGATCAGTGCCCGATCAGCCACGTCATCAGTGCATGCGCAGTCACGTCATCAGTTCATGCTAGCCACGTGATCAGTGCATGCTCAGTCACGTGATCTGGACTTGATCAGCCACGTGATCAGTGCCTGCAGAGTCACGTGATCAGGGCCTGCTGAGCTGCGTGATTCCTGCCGGCTCATCTGCATGACAATTGCCATCTGAGCTGCGTGATTCCTGTCGGCTCATCTGCTTGACAATTGCCAGCTGAGCTGCGTGATTCCTGCCTGGTCACGTGCTTGATTATTGCCAGTTGAGCAGCATGATTCGTCACTGCTGAGCTCCATGCTTATTGCCTGCTGATTGCGTGGTTCGTGTCTGCTCAGCTCTTTGAGTATCGCCTCCTGAGGTCCCTGTTCGGTCGCCACCTGCCGGGGACCAGCCCCAACTGATCCAGGGTATTCGAAGGAGAGATGGCCTAGGCGACTCTTTATATGCTAATCAGAGATGTCAAGAATAATAGTATGAGGAGAGCTCAGTAGGAAAATTCGGTGGAGAAAAGAGACTGAGTAGCTTGGTTTACGCGGAAGACCAATCAAACTTCAAGACAAGAAGTTTGCACCACTTACGTAGGCCGCAGGCGCCCTCTCGAATAGCGAAAGGTGCCTCACCCTAGACACCTTCTCGAGTGGGTCTTAGCAGCCCAGGCATAATTAGTAAGCGTGGTGGGTTCCGCGCTCCAGATGGAGACTCAGCTGGACGTTAAAGGGAAGAATGACAAGGAACTTTATGAATTGGAGCTGTAAGTTAAGTCTTTGACAGAGAGAGGGAGATGGTGGTGGGGGACAGCCCCCAGTGAAATCAGAGGTGAGAGCACAAAGCAATACAGTAGGCAGACTCTGGTTTTTTTTGGGGGGGAGATGCTCGAGAACATCCGGGTGGACTCCTGAGGCTCGATCCCGCATTTGCGTATGCCGAGCCTCCTTCCTCATGACCTTTGTCCAGAGTGGAAGGCCTCCCCGGCTCCCGGCACATGATCCGTGCATGCTCAATCACGATATCAGTGCATGCTCAGCCACGTGATCACTGACGGCACAGTCACGTGATCAGTGCCTCTCAAACACGTGATCACCGTATGATAAACACGTGATCAGTGAACGACCAGCCACGTGATCACTGCATGCGCAGTCAGGTGGTCAGTTCCTGATCAGCCACCTGATCAGTGCGTGCACAGTCCCCTGATCAGCGCCTGTCAGTCACTGATCATTGCCTGATAAACACGTGATCAGTGCATGATGAGCCATGTGATCAGTGCCTGATCAGCCACGTCATCAGTGCATTCGCAGTCACGTCATCAGTGCATGATAGCCACGTGATCAGTGCATGCTCAGTCACGTGATCTGTACATGATCAGCCACGTTATCAGTGCCTGCAGAGTCACGTGATCAGGGCCTGCTGAGCTGCGTGATTCCTGCCGGCTCATCTGCATGACAATTGCCATCTGAGCTGCGTGATTCCTGTCGGCTCATCTGCTTGACAATTGCCAGCTGAGCTGCGTGATTCCTGCCTGGTCACGTGCTTGATTATTGCCAGTTGAGCAGCATGATTCGTCACTGCTGAGCTCCATGCTTATTGCCTGCTGATTGCGTGGTTCGTGTCTGCTCAGCTCTTTGAGTATCGCCTCCTGAGGTCCCTGTTCGGTCGCCACCTGCCGGGGACCAGCCCCAACTGATCCAGGGTATTCGAAGGAGAGATGGCCTAGGCGACTCTTTAGATGCTAATCAGAGATGTCAAGAATAATAGTATGAGGAGAGCTCAGTAGGAAAATTCGGTGGAGAAAAGAGACTGAGTAGCTTGGTTTACGCGGAAGACCAATCAAACTTCAAGACAAGAAGTTTGCACCACTTACGTAGGCCGCAGGCGCCCTCTCGAATAGCGAAAGGTACCTCACCCTAGACACCTTCTCGAGTGGGTCTTAGCAGCCCAGGCATAATTAGTAAGCGTGGTGGGTTCCGCGCTCCAGATGGAGACTCAGCTGGACGTTAAAGGGAAGAATGACAAGGAACTTTATGAATTGGAGCTGTAAGTTAAGTCTTTGACAGAGAGAGGGAGATGGTGGTGGGGGACAGCCCCCAGTGAAATCAGAGGTGAGAGCACAAAGCAATACAGTAGGCAGACTCTGGTTTTTTTTGGGGGGAGATGCTCGAGAACATCCGGGTGGACTCCTCAGGCTCGATCCCGCATTTGCGTATGCCGAGCCTCCTTCCTCATGACCTTTGTCCAGAGTGGAAGGCCTCCCCGGCTCCCGGCACATGATCAGTGCATGCTCAGTCACGATATCAGTGCCTGCTCAGCCACGTGATCACTGACGGCACAGTCACGTGATCAGCGCCTCTCAGTCACGTGATCACCGTATGATAAACACGTGATCAGTGAACGACCAGCCACGTGATCACTGCATGCGCAGTCAGGTGGTCAGTTCCTGATCAGCCACCTGATCAGTGCGTGCACAGTCCCCTGATCAGCGCCTGTCAGTCACTGATCACTGCCTGATAAACACGTGATCAGTGCCCGAACAGCCACGTCATCAGTGCATGCGCAGTCACGTGATCAGTGCATGATAGCCATGTGATCAGTGCGTGCACAGTCCCATGATCAGCGCCTGTCAGTCACTGATCATTGCCTGATAAACACGGGATCAGTGCATGATGAGCCATGTGATCAGTGCCGGATCAGCCACGTCATCAGTGCATGCGCAGTCACGTCATCAGTGCATGATAGCCACGTGATCAGTGCATGCTCAGTCACGTGATCTGTACTTGATCAGCCACGTGATCAGTGCCTGCAGAGTCACGTGATCAGGGCCTGCTGAGCTGCGTGATTCCTGCCGGCTCATCTGCATGACAATTGCCATCTGAGCTGCGTGATTCCTGTCGGCTCATCTGCTTGACAATTGCCAGCTGAGCTGCGTGATTCCTGCCTGGTCACGTGCTTGATTATTGCCAGTTGAGCAGCATGATTCGTCACTGCTGAGCTCCATGCTTATTGCCTGCTGATTGCGTGGTTCGTGTCTGCTCAGCTCTTTGAGTATCGCCTCCTGAGGTCCCTGTTCGGTCGCCACCTGCCGGGGACCAGCCCCAACTGATCCAGGGTATTCGAAGGAGAGATGGCCTAGGCGACTCTTTATATGCTAATCAGAGATGTCAAGAATAATAGTATGAGGAGAGCTCAGTAGGAAAATTTGGTGGAGAAAAGAGACTGAGTAGCTTGGTTTACGCGGAAGACCAATCAAACTTCAAGACAAGAAGTTTGCACCACTTACGTAGGCCGCAGGCGCCCTCTCGAATAGGGAAAGGTGCCTCACCCTAGACACCTTCTCGAGTGGGTCTTAGCAGCCCAGGCATAATTAGTAAGCATGGTGTGTTCCGCGCTCCAGATGGAGACTCAGCTGGAAGTTAAAGGGAAGAATGACAAGGAACTTTATGAATTGGAGCTGTAAGTTAACTCTTTGACAGAGAGAGCGAGATGGTGGTGGGGGAAAGCCCCCAGTGAAATCAGAGGTGAGAGCACAAAGCAATACAGTAGGCAGACTCTGGTTTTTTTGGGGGGGAGATGCTCGAGAATATCCGGGTGGACTCCTGAGGCTCGATCCCGCATTTGCGTATGCCGAGCCTCCTTCCTCATGACCTTTGTCCAGAGTGGAAGGCCTCCCCGGCTCCCGGCACATGATCCGTGCATGCTCAATCACGATATCAGTGCATGCTCAGCCACGTGATCACTGACGGCACAGTCACGTGATCAGTGCCTCTCAAACACGTGATCACCGTATGATAAACACGTGATCAGTGAACGACCAGCCACGTGATCACTGCATGCGCAGTCAGGTGGTCAGTTCCTGATCAGCCACCTGATCAGTGCGTGCACAGTCCCCTGATCAGCGCCTGTCAGTCACTGATCATTGCCTGATAAACACGTGATCAGTGCATGATGAGCCATGTGATCAGTGCCTGATCAGCCACGTCATCAGTGCATTCGCAGTCACGTCATCAGTGCATGATAGCCACGTGATCAGTGCATGCTCAGTCACGTGATCTGTACATGATCAGCCACGTTATCAGTGCCTGCAGAGTCACGTGATCAGGGCCTGCTGAGCTGCGTGATTCCTGCCGGCTCATCTGCATGACAATTGCCATCTGAGCTGCGTGATTCCTGTCGGCTCATCTGCTTGACAATTGCCAGCTGAGCTGCGTGATTCCTGCCTGGTCACGTGCTTGATTATTGCCAGTTGAGCAGCATGATTCGTCACTGCTGAGCTCCATGCTTATTGCCTGCTGATTGCGTGGTTCGTGTCTGCTCAGCTCTTTGAGTATCGCCTCCTGAGGTCCCTGTTCGGTCGCCACCTGCCGGGGACCAGCCCCAACTGATCCAGGGTATTCGAAGGAGAGATGGCCTAGGCGACTCTTTAGATGCTAATCAGAGATGTCAAGAATAATAGTATGAGGAGAGCTCAGTAGGAAAATTCGGTGGAGAAAAGAGACTGAGTAGCTTGGTTTACGCGGAAGACCAATCAAACTTCAAGACAAGAAGTTTGCACCACTTACGTAGGCCGCAGGCGCCCTCTCGAATAGCGAAAGGTACCTCACCCTAGACACCTTCTCGAGTGGGTCTTAACAGCCCAGGCATAATTAGTAAGCGTGGTGGGTTCCGCGATCCAGATGGAGACTCAGCTGGACGTTAAAGGGAAGAATGACAAGGAACTTTATGAATTGGAGCTGTAAGTTAAGTCTTTGACAGAGAGAGGGAGATGGTGGTGGGGGACAGCCCCCAGTGAAATCAGAGGTGAGAGCACAAAGCAATACAGTAGGCAGACTCTGGTTTTTTGGGGGGGAGATGCTCGAGAACATCCGGGTGGACTCCTCAGGCTCGATCCCGCATTTGCGTATGCCGAGCCTCCTTCCTCATGACCTTTGTCCAGAGTGGAAGGCCTCCCCGGCTCCCGGCACATGATCAGTGCATGCTCAGTCACGATATCAGTGCCTGCTCAGCCACGTGATCACTGACGGCACAGTCACGTGATCAGCGCCTCTCAGTCACGTGATCACCGTATGATAAACACGTGATCAGTGAACGACCAGCCACGTGATCACTGCATGCGCAGTCAGGTGGTCAGTTCCTGATCAGCCACCTGATCAGTGCGTGCACAGTCCCCTGATCAGCGCCTGTCAGTCACTGATCACTGCCTGATAAACACGTGATCAGTGCCCGAACAGCCACGTCATCAGTGCATGCGCAGTCACGTGATCAGTGCATGATAGCCATGTGATCAGTGCGTGCACAGTCCCATGATCAGCGCCTGTCAGTCACTGATCATTGCCTGATAAACACGGGATCAGTGCATGATGAGCCATGTGATCAGTGCCGGATCAGCCACGTCATCAGTGCATGCGCAGTCACGTCATCAGTGCATGATAGCCACGTGATCAGTGCATGCTCAGTCACGTGATCTGGACTTGATCAGCCACGTGATCAGTGCCTGCAGAGTCACGTGATCAGGGCCTGCTGAGCTGCGTGATTCCTGCCGGCTCATCTGCATGACAATTGCCATCTGAGCTGCGTGATTCCTGTCGGCTCATCTGCTTGACAATTGCCAGCTGAGCTGCGTGATTCCTGCCTGGTCACGTGCTTGATTATTGCCAGTTGAGCAGCATGATTCGTCACTGCTGAGCTCCATGCTTATTGCCTGCTGATTGCGTGGTTCCTGTCTGCTCAGCTCTTTGAGTATCGCCTCCTGAGGTCCCTGTTCGGTCGCCACCTGCCGGGGACCAGCCCCAACTGATCCAGGGTATTCGAAGGAGAGATGGCCTAGGCGACTCTTTAGATGCTAATCAGAGATGTCAAGAATAATAGTATGAGGAGAGCTCAGTAGGAAAATTTGGTGGAGAAAAGAGACTGAGTAGCTTGGTTTACGCGGAAGACCAATCAAACTTCAAGACAAGAAGTTTGCACCACTTACGTAGGCCGCAGGCGCCCTCTCGAATAGGGAAAGGTGCCTCACCCTAGACACCTTCTCGAGTGGGTCTTAGCAGCCCAGGCATAATTAGTAAGCATGGTGTGTTCCGCGCTCCAGATGGAGACTCAGCTGGAAGTTAAAGGGAAGAATGACAAGGAACTTTATGAATTGGAGCTGTAAGTTAACTCTTTGACAGAGAGAGCGAGATGGTGGTGGGGGAAAGCCCCCAGTGAAATCAGAGGTGAGAGCACAAAGCAATACAGTAGGCAGACTCTGGTTTTTTTGGGGGGGAGATGCTCGAGAATATCCGGGTGGACTCCTGAGGCTCGATCCCGCATTTGCGTATGCCGAGCCTCCTTCCTCATGACCTTTGTCCAGAGTGGAAGGCCTCCCCGGCTCCCGGCACATGATCCGTGCATGCTCAATCACGATATCAGTGCATGCTCAGCCACGTGATCACTGACGGCACAGTCACGTGATCAGTGCCTCTCAAACACGTGATCACCGTATGATAAACACGTGATCAGTGAACGACCAGCCACGTGATCACTGCATGCGCAGTCAGGTGGTCAGTTCCTGATCAGCCACCTGATCAGTGCGTGCACAGTCCCCTGATCAGCGCCTGTCAGTCACTGATCATTGCCTGATAAACACGTGATCAGTGCATGATGAGCCATGTGATCAGTGCCTGATCAGCCACGTCATCAGTGCATGCGCAGTCACGTCATCAGTGCATGATAGCCACGTGATCAGTGCATGCTCAGTCACGTGATCTGTACATGATCAGCCACGTTATCAGTGCCTGCAGAGTCACGTGATCAGGGCCTGCTGAGCTGCGTGATTCCTGCCGGCTCATCTGCATGACAATTGCCATCTGAGCTGCGTGATTCCTGTCGGCTCATCTGCTTGACAATTGCCAGCTGAGCTGCGTGATTCCTGCCTGGTCACGTGCTTGATTATTGCCAGTTGAGCAGCATGATTCGTCACTGCTGAGCTCCATGCTTATTGCCTGCTGATTGCGTGGTTCGTGTCTGCTCAGCTCTTTGAGTATCGCCTCCTGAGGTCCCTGTTCGGTCGCCACCTGCCGGGGACCAGCCCCAACTGATCCAGGGTATTTGAAGGAGAGATGGCCTAGGCGACTCTTTATATGCTAATCAGAGATGTCAAGAATAATAGTATGAGGAGAGCTCAGTAGGAAAATTTGGTGGAGAAAAGAGACTGAGTAGCTTGGTTTAGGCGGAAGACCAATCAAACTTCAAGACAAGAAGTTTGCACCACTTACGTAGGCCGCAGGCGCCCTCTCGAATAGCGAAAGGTGCCTCACCCTAGACACCTTCTCGAGTGGGTCTTAGCAGCCCAGGCATAATTAGTAAGCGTGGTGGGTTCCGCGCTCCAGATGGAGACTCAGCTGGAAGTTAAAGGGAAGAATGACAAGGAACTTTATGAATTGGAGCTGTAAGTTAACTCTTTGACAGAGAGAGCGAGATGGTGGTGGGGGAAAGCCCCCAGTGAAATCAGAGGTGAGAGCACAAAGCAATACAGTAGGCAGACTCTGGTTTTTTTGGGGGGGAGATGCTCGAGAATATCCGGGTGGACTCCTGAGGCTCGATCCCGCATTTGCGTATGCCGAGCCTCCTTCCTCATGACCTTTGTCCAGAGTGGAAGGCCTCCCCGGCTCCCGGCACATGATCCGTGCATGCTCAATCACGATATCAGTGCATGCTCAGCCACGTGATCACTGACGGCACAGTCACGTGATCAGTGCCTCTCAAACACGTGATCACCGTATGATAAACACGTGATCAGTGAACGACCAGCCACGTGATCACTGCATGCGCAGTCAGGTGGTCAGTTCCTGATCAGCCACCTGATCAGTGCGTGCACAGTCCCCTGATCAGCGCCTGTCAGTCACTGATCATTGCCTGATAAACACGTGATCAGTGCATGATGAGCCATGTGATCAGTGCCTGATCAGCCACGTCATCAGTGCATGCGCAGTCACGTCATCAGTGCATGATAGCCACGTGATCAGTGCATGCTCAGTCACGTGATCTGTACATGATCAGCCACGTTATCAGTGCCTGCAGAGTCACGTGATCAGGGCCTGCTGAGCTGCGTGATTCCTGCCGGCTCATCTGCATGACAATTGCCATCTGAGCTGCGTGATTCCTGTCGGCTCATCTGCTTGACAATTGCCAGCTGAGCTGCGTGATTCCTGCCTGGTCACGTGCTTGATTATTGCCAGTTGAGCAGCATGATTCGTCACTGCTGAGCTCCATGCTTATTGCCTGCTGATTGCGTGGTTCGTGTCTGCTCAGCTCTTTGAGTATCGCCTCCTGAGGTCCCTGTTCGGTCGCCACCTGCCGGGGACCAGCCCCAACTGATCCAGGGTATTCGAAGGAGAGATGGCCTAGGCGACTCTTTAGATGCTAATCAGAGATGTCAAGAATAATAGTATGAGGAGAGCTCAGTAGGAAAATTCGGTGGAGAAAAGAGACTGAGTAGCTTGGTTTACGCGGAAGACCAATCAAACTTCAAGACAAGAAGTTTGCACCACTTACGTAGGCCGCAGGCGCCCTCTCGAATAGCGAAAGGTACCTCACCCTAGACACCTTCTCGAGTGGGTCTTAGCAGCCCAGGCATAATTAGTAAGCGTGGTGGGTTCCGCGCTCCAGATGGAGACTCAGCTGGACGTTAAAGGGAAGAATGACAAGGAACTTTATGAATTGGAGCTGTAAGTTAAGTCTTTGACAGAGAGAGGGAGATGGTGGTGGGGGACAGCCCCCAGTGAAATCAGAGGTGAGAGCACAAAGCAATACAGTAGGCAGACTCTGGTTTTTTTTGGGGGGAGATGCTCGAGAACATCCGGGTGGACTCCTCAGGCTCGATCCCGCATTTGCGTATGCCGAGCCTCCTTCCTCATGACCTTTGTCCAGAGTGGAAGGCCTCCCCGGCTCCCGGCACATGATCAGTGCATGCTCAGTCACGATATCAGTGCCTGCTCAGCCACGTGATCACTGACGGCACAGTCACGTGATCAGCGCCTCTCAGTCACGTGATCACCGTATGATAAACACGTGATCAGTGAACGACCAGCCACGTGATCACTGCATGCGCAGTCAGGTGGTCAGTTCCTGATCAGCCACCTGATCAGTGCGTGCACAGTCCCCTGATCAGCGCCTGTCAGTCACTGATCACTTCCTGATAAACACGTGATCAGTGCCCGAACAGCCACGTCATCAGTGCATGCGCAGTCACGTGATCAGTGCATGATAGCCATGTGATCAGTGCGTGCACAGTCCCATGATCAGCGCCTGTCAGTCACTGATCATTGCCTGATAAACACGGGATCAGTGCATGATGAGCCATGTGATCAGTGCCGGATCAGCCACGTCATCAGTGCATGCGCAGTCACGTCATCAGTGCATGATAGCCACGTGATCAGTGCATGCTCAGTCACGTGATCTGTACTTGATCAGCCACGTGATCAGTGCCTGCAGAGTCACGTGATCAGGGCCTGCTGAGCTGCGTGATTCCTGCCGGCTCATCTGCATGACAATTGCCATCTGAGCTGCGTGATTCCTGTCGGCTCATCTGCTTGACAATTGCCAGCTGAGCTGCGTGATTCCTGCCTGGTCACGTGCTTGATTATTGCCAGTTGAGCAGCATGATTCGTCACTGCTGAGCTCCATGCTTATTGCCTGCTGATTGCGTGGTTCGTGTCTGCTCAGCTCTTTGAGTATCGCCTCCTGAGGTCCCTGTTCGGTCGCCACCTGCCGGGGACCAGCCCCAACTGATCCAGGGTATTCGAAGGAGAGATGGCCTAGGCGACTATTTATATGCTAATCAGAGATGTCAAGAATAATAGTATGAGGAGAGCTCAGTAGGAAAATTCGGTGGAGAAAAGAGACTGAGTAGCTTGGTTTACGCGGAAGACCAATCAAACTTCAAGACAAGAAGTTTGCACCACTTACGTAGGCCGCAGGCGCCCTCTCGAATAGCGAAAGGTGCCTCACCCTAGACACCTTCTCGAGTGGGTCTTAGCAGCCCAGGCATAATTAGTAAGCGTGGTGGGTTCCGCGCTCCAGATGGAGACTCAGCTGGAAGTTAAAGGGAAGAATGACAAGGAACTTTATGAATTGGAGCTGTAAGTTAACTCTTTGACAGAGAGAGCGAGATGGTGGTGGGGGACAGCCCCCAGTGAAATCAGAGGTGAGAGCACAAAGCAATACAGTAGGCAGACTCTGGTTTTTTTGGGGGGGAGATGCTCGAAATATCCGGGGTGGACTCCTGAGGCTCGATCCCGCATTTTGCGTATGCCGAGCCTCCTTCCTCATGACTTTGTCCAGAGTGGAATGGCTCCCCGGCTCCCGGCACATGATCAGTGCATGCTCAGTCACGATATCAGTGCCTGCTCAGCCACGTGATCACTGACGGCACAGTCACGTGATCAGCGCCTCTCAGTCACGTGATCACCGTATGATAAACAGTGATCAGTGAACGACCAGCCACGTGATCACTGCATGCGCGGTCAGGTGGTCAGTTCCTGATCAGCCACCTGATCAGTGCGTGCACAGTCCCCTGATCAGCCGCTGTCAGTCACTGATCACTGCTGATAAACACGTGATCAGTGCTGAACAGCCACGTCATCAGTGCATGCGCAGCACGTCATCAGTGACATGATAGCCACTGATCAGTGCATGCTCAGTCACGTGATCTGTACTTGATCAGCCACGTGATCAGTGCCTGCAGAGTCACGTGATCAGGGCCTGCTGAGCTGCGTGATTCCTGCCGGCTCATCTGCATGACAATTGCCATCTGAGCTGCGTGATTCCTGTCGGCTCATCTGCTTGACAATTGCCAGCTGAGCTGCGTGATTCCTGCCTGGTCACGTGCTTGATTATTGCCAGTTGAGCAGCATGATTCGTCACTGCTGAGCTCCATGCTTATTGCCTGCTGATTGCGTGGTTCGTGTCTGCTCAGCTCTTTGAGTATCGCCTCCTGAGGTCCCTGTTCGGTCGCCACCTGCCGGGGACCAGCCCCAACTGATCCAGGGTATTCGAAGGAGAGATGGCCTAGGCGACTCTTTATATGCTAATCAGAGATGTCAAGAATAATAGTATGAGGAGAGCTCAGTAGGAAAATTCGGTGGAGAAAAGAGACTGAGTAGCTTGGTTTACGCGGAAGACCAATCAAACTTCAAGACAAGAAGTTTGCACCACTTACGTAGGCCGCAGGCGCCCTCTCGAATAGCGAAAGGTGCCTCACCCTAGACACCTTCTCGAGTGGGTCTTAGCAGCCCAGGCATAATTAGTAAGCGTGGTGGGTTCCGCGCTCCAGATGGAGACTCAGCTGGAAGTTAAAGGGAAGAATGACAAGGAACTTTATGAATTGGAGCTGTAAGTTAACTCTTTGACAGAGAGAGCGAGATGGTGGTGGGGGACAGCCCCCAGTGAAATCAGAGGTGAGAGCACAAAGCAATACAGTAGGCAGACTCTGGTTTTTTTGGGGGGGAGATGCTCGAGAATATCCGGGTGGACTCCTGAGGCTCGATCCCGCATTTGCGTATGCCGAGCCTCCTTCCTCATGACCTTTGTCCAGAGTGGAAGGCCTCCCCGGCTCCCGGCACATGATCAGTGCATGCTCAGTCACGATATCAGTGCCTGCTCAGCCACGTGATCACTGACGGCACAGTCACGTGATCAGCGCCTCTCAGTCACGTGATCACCGTATGATAAACACGTGATCAGTGAACGACCAGCCACGTGATCACTGCATGCGCGGTCAGGTGGTCAGTTCCTGATCAGCCACCTGATCAGTGCGTGCACAGTCCCCTGATCAGCGCCTGTCAGTCACTGATCACTGCCTGATAAACACGTGATCAGTGCCCGAACAGCCACGTCATCAGTGCATGCGCAGTCACGTGATCAGTGCATGATAGCCACGTGATCAGTGCGTGCACAGTCCCATGATCAGCGCCTGTCAGTCACTGATCATTGCCTGATAAACACGTGATCAGTGCATGATGAGCCATGTGATCAGTGCCTGATCAGCCACGTCATCAGTGCATGCGCAGTCACGTCATCAGTGCATGATAGCCACGTGATCAGTGCATGCTCAGTCACGTGATCTGGACTTGATCAGCCACGTGATCAGTGCCTGCAGAGTCACGTGATCAGGGCCTGCTGAGCTGCGTGATTCCTGCCGGCTCATCTGCATGACAATTGCCATCTGAGCTGCGTGATTCCTGTCGGCTCATCTGCTTGACAATTGCCAGCTGAGCTGCGTGATTCCTGCCTGGTCACGTGCTTGATTATTGCCAGTTGAGCAGCATGATTCGTCACTGCTGAGCTCCATGCTTATTGCCTGCTGATTGCGTGGTTCGTGTCTGCTCAGCTCTTTGAGTATCGCCTCCTGAGGTCCCTGTTCGGTCGCCACCTGCCGGGGACCAGCCCCAACTGATCCAGGGTATTCGAAGGAGAGATGGCCTAGGCGACTATTTATATGCTAATCAGAGATGTCAAGAATAATAGTATGAGGAGAGCTCAGTAGGAAAATTCGGTGGAGAAAAGAGACTGAGTAGCTTGGTTTACGCGGAAGACCAATCAAACTTCAAGACAAGAAGTTTGCACCACTTACGTAGGCCGCAGGCGCCCTCTCGAATAGCGAAAGGTGCCTCACCCTAGACACCTTCTCGAGTGGGTCTTAGCAGCCCAGGCATAATTAGTAAGCGTGGTGGGTTCCGCGCTCCAGATGGAGACTCAGCTGGAAGTTAAAGGGAAGAATGACAAGGAACTTTATGAATTGGAGCTGTAAGTTAACTCTTTGACAGAGAGAGCGAGATGGTGGTGGGGGACAGCCCCCAGTGAAATCAGAGGTGAGAGCACAAAGCAATACAGTAGGCAGACTCTGGTTTTTTTGGGGGGGAGATGCTCGAGAATATCCGGGTGGACTCCTGAGGCTCGATCCCGCATTTGCGTATGCCGAGCCTCCTTCCTCATGACCTTTGTCCAGAGTGGAAGGCCTCCCCGGCTCCCGGCACATGATCAGTGCATGCTCAGTCACGATATCAGTGCCTGCTCAGCCACGTGATCACTGACGGCACAGTCACGTGATCAGCGCCTCTCAGTCACGTGATCACCGTATGATAAACACGTGATCAGTGAACGACCAGCCACGTGATCACTGCATGCGCGGTCAGGTGGTCAGTTCCTGATCAGCCACCTGATCAGTGCGTGCACAGTCCCCTGATCAGCGCCTGTCAGTCACTGATCACTGCCTGATAAACACGTGATCAGTGCCCGAACAGCCACGTCATCAGTGCATGCGCAGTCACGTGATCAGTGCATGATAGCCACGTGATCAGTGCGTGCACAGTCCCATGATCAGCGCCTGTCAGTCACTGATCATTGCCTGATAAACACGTGATCAGTGCATGATGAGCCATGTGATCAGTGCCTGATCAGCCACGTCATCAGTGCATGCGCAGTCACGTCATCAGTGCATGATAGCCACGTGATCAGTGCATGCTCAGTCACGTGATCTGGACTTGATCAGCCACGTGATCAGTGCCTGCAGAGTCACGTGATCAGGGCCTGCTGAGCTGCGTGATTCCTGTCGGCTCATCTGCTTGACAATTGCCAGCTGAGCTGCGTGATTCCTGCCTGGTCACGTGCTTGATTATTGCCAGTTGAGCAGCATGATTCGTCACTGCTGAGCTCCATGCTTATTGCCTGCTGATTGCGTGGTTCGTGTCTGCTCAGCTCTTTGAGTATCGCCTCCTGAGGTCCCTGTTCGGTCGCCACCTGCCGGGGACCAGCCCCAACTGATCCAGGGTATTCGAAGGAGAGATGGCCTAGGCGACTATTTATATGCTAATCAGAGATGTCAAGAATAATAGTATGAGGAGAGCTCAGTAGGAAAATTCGGTGGAGAAAAGAGACTGAGTAGCTTGGTTTACGCGGAAGACCAATCAAACTTCAAGACAAGAAGTTTGCACCACTTACGTAGGCCGCAGGCGCCCTCTCGAATAGCGAAAGGTGCCTCACCCTAGACACCTTCTCGAGTGGGTCTTAGCAGCCCAGGCATAATTAGTAAGCGTGGTGGGTTCCGCGCTCCAGATGGAGACTCAGCTGGAAGTTAAAGGGAAGAATGACAAGGAACTTTATGAATTGGAGCTGTAAGTTAACTCTTTGACAGAGAGAGCGAGATGGTGGTGGGGGACAGCCCCCAGTGAAATCAGAGGTGAGAGCACAAAGCAATACAGTAGGCAGACTCTGGTTTTTTTGGGGGGGAGATGCTCGAGAATATCCGGGTGGACTCCTGAGGCTCGATCCCGCATTTGCGTATGCCGAGCCTCCTTCCTCATGACCTTTGTCCAGAGTGGAAGGCCTCCCCGGCTCCCGGCACATGATCAGTGCATGCTCAGTCACGATATCAGTGCCTGCTCAGCCACGTGATCACTGACGGCACAGTCACGTGATCAGCGCCTCTCAGTCACGTGATCACCGTATGATAAACACGTGATCAGTGAACGACCAGCCACGTGATCACTGCATGCGCGGTCAGGTGGTCAGTTCCTGATCAGCCACCTGATCAGTGCGTGCACAGTCCCCTGATCAGCGCCTGTCAGTCACTGATCACTGCCTGATAAACACGTGATCAGTGCCCGAACAGCCACGTCATCAGTGCATGCGCAGTCACGTGATCAGTGCATGATAGCCACGTGATCAGTGCGTGCACAGTCCCATGATCAGCGCCTGTCAGTCACTGATCATTGCCTGATAAACACGTGATCAGTGCATGATGAGCCATGTGATCAGTGCCTGATCAGCCACGTCATCAGTGCATGCGCAGTCACGTCATCAGTGCATGATAGCCACGTGATCAGTGCATGCTCAGTCACGTGATCTGGACTTGATCAGCCACGTGATCAGTGCCTGCAGAGTCACGTGATCAGGGCCTGCTGAGCTGCGTGATTCCTGCCGGCTCATCTGCATGACAATTGCCATCTGAGCTGCGTGATTCCTGTCGGCTCATCTGCTTGACAATTGCCAGCTGAGCTGCGTGATTCCTGCCTGGTCACGTGCTTGATTATTGCCAGTTGAGCAGCATGATTCGTCACTGCTGAGCTCCATGCTTATTGCCTGCTGATTGCGTGGTTCGTGTCTGCTCAGCTCTTTGAGTATCGCCTCCTGAGGTCCCTGTTCGGTCGCCACCTGCCGGGGACCAGCCCCAACTGATCCAGGGTATTCGAAGGAGAGATGGCCTAGGCGACTATTTATATGCTAATCAGAGATGTCAAGAATAATAGTATGAGGAGAGCTCAGTAGGAAAATTCGGTGGAGAAAAGAGACTGAGTAGCTTGGTTTACGCGGAAGACCAATCAAACTTCAAGACAAGAAGTTTGCACCACTTACGTAGGCCGCAGGCGCCCTCTCGAATAGCGAAAGGTGCCTCACCCTAGACACCTTCTCGAGTGGGTCTTAGCAGCCCAGGCATAATTAGTAAGCGTGGTGGGTTCCGCGCTCCAGATGGAGACTCAGCTGGAAGTTAAAGGGAAGAATGACAAGGAACTTTATGAATTGGAGCTGTAAGTTAACTCTTTGACAGAGAGAGCGAGATGGTGGTGGGGGACAGCCCCCAGTGAAATCAGAGGTGAGAGCACAAAGCAATACAGTAGGCAGACTCTGGTTTTTTTGGGGGGGAGATGCTCGAGAATATCCGGGTGGACTCCTGAGGCTCGATCCCGCATTTGCGTATGCCGAGCCTCCTTCCTCATGACCTTTGTCCAGAGTGGAATGCCTCCCCGGCTCCCGGCACATGATCAGTGCATGCTCAGTCACGATATCAGTGCCTGCTCAGCCACGTGATCACTGACGGCACAGTCACGTGATCAGCGCCTCTCAGTCACGTGATCACCGTATGATAAACACGTGATCAGTGAACGACCAGCCACGTGATCACTGCATGCGCGGTCAGGTGGTCAGTTCCTGATCAGCCACCTGATCAGTGCGTGCACAGTCCCCTGATCAGCGCCTGTCAGTCACTGATCACTGCCTGATAAACACGTGATCAGTGCCCGAACAGCCACGTCATCAGTGCATGCGCAGTCACGTGATCAGTGCATGATAGCCACGTGATCAGTGCGTGCACAGTCCCATGATCAGCGCCTGTCAGTCACTGATCATTGCCTGATAAACACGTGATCAGTGCATGATGAGCCATGTGATCAGTGCCTGATCAGCCACGTCATCAGTGCATGCGCAGTCACGTCATCAGTGCATGATAGCCACGTGATCAGTGCATGCTCAGTCACGTGATCTGGACTTGATCAGCCACGTGATCAGTGCCTGCAGAGTCACGTGATCAGGGCCTGCTGAGCTGCGTGATTCCTGCCGGCTCATCTGCATGACAATTGCCATCTGAGCTGCGTGATTCCTGTCGGCTCATCTGCTTGACAATTGCCAGCTGAGCTGCGTGATTCCTGCCTGGTCACGTGCTTGATTATTGCCAGTTGAGCAGCATGATTCGTCACTGCTGAGCTCCATGCTTATTGCCTGCTGATTGCGTGGTTCGTGTCTGCTCAGCTCTTTGAGTATCGCCTCCTGAGGTCCCTGTTCGGTCGCCACCTGCCGGGGACCAGCCCCAACTGATCCAGGGTATTCGAAGGAGAGATGGCCTAGGCGACTATTTATATGCTAATCAGAGATGTCAAGAATAATAGTATGAGGAGAGCTCAGTAGGAAAATTCGGTGGAGAAAAGAGACTGAGTAGCTTGGTTTACGCGGAAGACCAATCAAACTTCAAGACAAGAAGTTTGCACCACTTACGTAGGCCGCAGGCGCCCTCTCGAATAGCGAAAGGTGCCTCACCCTAGACACCTTCTCGAGTGGGTCTTAGCAGCCCAGGCATAATTAGTAAGCGTGGTGGGTTCCGCGCTCCAGATGGAGACTCAGCTGGAAGTTAAAGGGAAGAATGACAAGGAACTTTATGAATTGGAGCTGTAAGTTAACTCTTTGACAGAGAGAGCGAGATGGTGGTGGGGGACAGCCCCCAGTGAAATCAGAGGTGAGAGCACAAAGCAATACAGTAGGCAGACTCTGGTTTTTTTGGGGGGGAGATGCTCGAGAATATCCGGGTGGACTCCTGAGGCTCGATCCCGCATTTGCGTATGCCGAGCCTCCTTCCTCATGACCTTTGTCCAGAGTGGAATGCCTCCCCGGCTCCCGGCACATGATCAGTGCATGCTCAGTCACGATATCAGTGCCTGCTCAGCCACGTGATCACTGACGGCACAGTCACGTGATCAGCGCCTCTCAGTCACGTGATCACCGTATGATAAACACGTGATCAGTGAACGACCAGCCACGTGATCACTGCATGCGCGGTCAGGTGGTCAGTTCCTGATCAGCCACCTGATCAGTGCGTGCACAGTCCCCTGATCAGCGCCTGTCAGTCACTGATCACTGCCTGATAAACACGTGATCAGTGCCCGAACAGCCACGTCATCAGTGCATGCGCAGTCACGTGATCAGTGCATGATAGCCACGTGATCAGTGCGTGCACAGTCCCATGATCAGCGCCTGTCAGTCACTGATCATTGCCTGATAAACACGTGATCAGTGCATGATGAGCCATGTGATCAGTGCCTGATCAGCCACGTCATCAGTGCATGCGCAGTCACGTCATCAGTGCATGATAGCCACGTGATCAGTGCATGCTCAGTCACGTGATCTGGACTTGATCAGCCACGTGATCAGTGCCTGCAGAGTCACGTGATCAGGGCCTGCTGAGCTGCGTGATTCCTGCCGGCTCATCTGCATGACAATTGCCATCTGAGCTGCGTGATTCCTGTCGGCTCATCTGCTTGACAATTGCCAGCTGAGCTGCGTGATTCCTGCCTGGTCACGTGCTTGATTATTGCCAGTTGAGCAGCATGATTCGTCACTGCTGAGCTCCATGCTTATTGCCTGCTGATTGCGTGGTTCGTGTCTGCTCAGCTCTTTGAGTATCGCCTCCTGAGGTCCCTGTTCGGTCGCCACCTGCCGGGGACCAGCCCCAACTGATCCAGGGTATTCGAAGGAGAGATGGCCTAGGCGACTATTTATATGCTAATCAGAGATGTCAAGAATAATAGTATGAGGAGAGCTCAGTAGGAAAATTCGGTGGAGAAAAGAGACTGAGTAGCTTGGTTTACGCGGAAGACCAATCAAACTTCAAGACAAGAAGTTTGCACCACTTACGTAGGCCGCAGGCGCCCTCTCGAATAGCGAAAGGTGCCTCACCCTAGACACCTTCTCGAGTGGGTCTTAGCAGCCCAGGCATAATTAGTAAGCGTGGTGGGTTCCGCGCTCCAGATGGAGACTCAGCTGGAAGTTAAAGGGAAGAATGACAAGGAACTTTATGAATTGGAGCTGTAAGTTAACTCTTTGACAGAGAGAGCGAGATGGTGGTGGGGGACAGCCCCCAGTGAAATCAGAGGTGAGAGCACAAAGCAATACAGTAGGCAGACTCTGGTTTTTTTGGGGGGGAGATGCTCGAGAATATCCGGGTGGACTCCTGAGGCTCGATCCCGCATTTGCGTATGCCGAGCCTCCTTCCTCATGACCTTTGTCCAGAGTGGAATGCCTCCCCGGCTCCCGGCACATGATCAGTGCATGCTCAGTCACGATATCAGTGCCTGCTCAGCCACGTGATCACTGACGGCACAGTCACGTGATCAGCGCCTCTCAGTCACGTGATCACCGTATGATAAACACGTGATCAGTGAACGACCAGCCACGTGATCACTGCATGCGCGGTCAGGTGGTCAGTTCCTGATCAGCCACCTGATCAGTGCGTGCACAGTCCCCTGATCAGCGCCTGTCAGTCACTGATCACTGCCTGATAAACACGTGATCAGTGCCCGAACAGCCACGTCATCAGTGCATGCGCAGTCACGTGATCAGTGCATGATAGCCACGTGATCAGTGCGTGCACAGTCCCATGATCAGCGCCTGTCAGTCACTGATCATTGCCTGATAAACACGTGATCAGTGCATGATGAGCCATGTGATCAGTGCCTGATCAGCCACGTCATCAGTGCATGCGCAGTCACGTCATCAGTGCATGATAGCCACGTGATCAGTGCATGCTCAGTCACGTGATCTGGACTTGATCAGCCACGTGATCAGTGCCTGCAGAGTCACGTGATCAGGGCCTGCTGAGCTGCGTGATTCCTGCCGGCTCATCTGCATGACAATTGCCATCTGAGCTGCGTGATTCCTGTCGGCTCATCTGCTTGACAATTGCCAGCTGAGCTGCGTGATTCCTGCCTGGTCACGTGCTTGATTATTGCCAGTTGAGCAGCATGATTCGTCACTGCTGAGCTCCATGCTTATTGCCTGCTGATTGCGTGGTTCGTGTCTGCTCAGCTCTTTGAGTATCGCCTCCTGAGGTCCCTGTTCGGTCGCCACCTGCCGGGGACCAGCCCCAACTGATCCAGGGTATTCGAAGGAGAGATGGCCTAGGCGACTATTTATATGCTAATCAGAGATGTCAAGAATAATAGTATGAGGAGAGCTCAGTAGGAAAATTCGGTGGAGAAAAGAGACTGAGTAGCTTGGTTTACGCGGAAGACCAATCAAACTTCAAGACAAGAAGTTTGCACCACTTACGTAGGCCGCAGGCGCCCTCTCGAATAGCGAAAGGTGCCTCACCCTAGACACCTTCTCGAGTGGGTCTTAGCAGCCCAGGCATAATTAGTAAGCGTGGTGGGTTCCGCGCTCCAGATGGAGACTCAGCTGGAAGTTAAAGGGAAGAATGACAAGGAACTTTATGAATTGGAGCTGTAAGTTAACTCTTTGACAGAGAGAGCGAGATGGTGGTGGGGGACAGCCCCCAGTGAAATCAGAGGTGAGAGCACAAAGCAATACAGTAGGCAGACTCTGGTTTTTTTGGGGGGGAGATGCTCGAGAATATCCGGGTGGACTCCTGAGGCTCGATCCCGCATTTGCGTATGCCGAGCCTCCTTCCTCATGACCTTTGTCCAGAGTGGAATGCCTCCCCGGCTCCCGGCACATGATCAGTGCATGCTCAGTCACGATATCAGTGCCTGCTCAGCCACGTGATCACTGACGGCACAGTCACGTGATCAGCGCCTCTCAGTCACGTGATCACCGTATGATAAACACGTGATCAGTGAACGACCAGCCACGTGATCACTGCATGCGCGGTCAGGTGGTCAGTTCCTGATCAGCCACCTGATCAGTGCGTGCACAGTCCCCTGATCAGCGCCTGTCAGTCACTGATCACTGCCTGATAAACACGTGATCAGTGCCCGAACAGCCACGTCATCAGTGCATGCGCAGTCACGTGATCAGTGCATGATAGCCACGTGATCAGTGCGTGCACAGTCCCATGATCAGCGCCTGTCAGTCACTGATCATTGCCTGATAAACACGTGATCAGTGCATGATGAGCCATGTGATCAGTGCCTGATCAGCCACGTCATCAGTGCATGCGCAGTCACGTCATCAGTGCATGATAGCCACGTGATCAGTGCATGCTCAGTCACGTGATCTGGACTTGATCAGCCACGTGATCAGTGCCTGCAGAGTCACGTGATCAGGGCCTGCTGAGCTGCGTGATTCCTGCCGGCTCATCTGCATGACAATTGCCATCTGAGCTGCGTGATTCCTGTCGGCTCATCTGCTTGACAATTGCCAGCTGAGCTGCGTGATTCCTGCCTGGTCACGTGCTTGATTATTGCCAGTTGAGCAGCATGATTCGTCACTGCTGAGCTCCATGCTTATTGCCTGCTGATTGCGTGGTTCGTGTCTGCTCAGCTCTTTGAGTATCGCCTCCTGAGGTCCCTGTTCGGTCGCCACCTGCCGGGGACCAGCCCCAACTGATCCAGGGTATTCGAAGGAGAGATGGCCTAGGCGACTATTTATATGCTAATCAGAGATGTCAAGAATAATAGTATGAGGAGAGCTCAGTAGGAAAATTCGGTGGAGAAAAGAGACTGAGTAGCTTGGTTTACGCGGAAGACCAATCAAACTTCAAGACAAGAAGTTTGCACCACTTACGTAGGCCGCAGGCGCCCTCTCGAATAGCGAAAGGTGCCTCACCCTAGACACCTTCTCGAGTGGGTCTTAGCAGCCCAGGCATAATTAGTAAGCGTGGTGGGTTCCGCGCTCCAGATGGAGACTCAGCTGGAAGTTAAAGGGAAGAATGACAAGGAACTTTATGAATTGGAGCTGTAAGTTAACTCTTTGACAGAGAGAGCGAGATGGTGGTGGGGGACAGCCCCCAGTGAAATCAGAGGTGAGAGCACAAAGCAATACAGTAGGCAGACTCTGGTTTTTTTGGGGGGGAGATGCTCGAGAATATCCGGGTGGACTCCTGAGGCTCGATCCCGCATTTGCGTATGCCGAGCCTCCTTCCTCATGACCTTTGTCCAGAGTGGAATGCCTCCCCGGCTCCCGGCACATGATCAGTGCATGCTCAGTCACGATATCAGTGCCTGCTCAGCCACGTGATCACTGACGGCACAGTCACGTGATCAGCGCCTCTCAGTCACGTGATCACCGTATGATAAACACGTGATCAGTGAACGACCAGCCACGTGATCACTGCATGCGCAGTCAGGTGGTCAGTTCCTGATCAGCCACCTGATCAGTGCGTGCACAGTCCCCTGATCAGCGCCTGTCAGTCACTGATCACTGCCTGATAAACACGTGATCAGTGCCCGAACAGCCACGTCATCAGTGCATGCGCAGTCACGTGATCAGTGCATGATAGCCACGTGATCAGTGCGTGCACAGTCCCATGATCAGCGCCTGTCAGTCACTGATCATTGCCTGATAAACACGTGATCAGTGCATGATGAGCCATGTGATCAGTGCCTGATCAGCCACGTCATCAGTGCATGCGCAGTCACGTCATCAGTGCATGATAGCCACGTGATCAGTGCATGCTCAGTCACGTGATCTGGACTTGATCAGCCACGTGATCAGTGCCTGCAGAGTCACGTGATCAGGGCCTGCTGAGCTGCGTGATTCCTGCCGGCTCATCTGCATGACAATTGCCATCTGAGCTGCGTGATTCCTGTCGGCTCATCTGCTTGACAATTGCCAGCTGAGCTGCGTGATTCCTGCCTGGTCACGTGCTTGATTATTGCCAGTTGAGCAGCATGATTCGTCACTGCTGAGCTCCATGCTTATTGCCTGCTGATTGCGTGGTTCGTGTCTGCTCAGCTCTTTGAGTATCGCCTCCTGAGGTCCCTGTTCGGTCGCCACCTGCCGGGGACCAGCCCCAACTGATCCAGGGTATTCGAAGGAGAGATGGCCTAGGCGACTATTTATATGCTAATCAGAGATGTCAAGAATAATAGTATGAGGAGAGCTCAGTAGGAAAATTCGGTGGAGAAAAGAGACTGAGTAGCTTGGTTTACGCGGAAGACCAATCAAACTTCAAGACAAGAAGTTTGCACCACTTACGTAGGCCGCAGGCGCCCTCTCGAATAGCGAAAGGTGCCTCACCCTAGACACCTTCTCGAGTGGGTCTTAGCAGCCCAGGCATAATTAGTAAGCGTGGTGGGTTCCGCGCTCCAGATGGAGACTCAGCTGGAAGTTAAAGGGAAGAATGACAAGGAACTTTATGAATTGGAGCTGTAAGTTAACTCTTTGACAGAGAGAGCGAGATGGTGGTGGGGGACAGCCCCCAGTGAAATCAGAGGTGAGAGCACAAAGCAATACAGTAGGCAGACTCTGGTTTTTTTGGGGGGGAGATGCTCGAGAATATCCGGGTGGACTCCTGAGGCTCGATCCCGCATTTGCGTATGCCGAGCCTCCTTCCTCATGACCTTTGTCCAGAGTGGAATGCCTCCCCGGCTCCCGGCACATGATCAGTGCATGCTCAGTCACGATATCAGTGCCTGCTCAGCCACGTGATCACTGACGGCACAGTCACGTGATCAGCGCCTCTCAGTCACGTGATCACCGTATGATAAACACGTGATCAGTGAACGACCAGCCACGTGATCACTGCATGCGCGGTCAGGTGGTCAGTTCCTGATCAGCCACCTGATCAGTGCGTGCACAGTCCCCTGATCAGCGCCTGTCAGTCACTGATCACTGCCTGATAAACACGTGATCAGTGCCCGAACAGCCACGTCATCAGTGCATGCGCAGTCACGTGATCAGTGCATGATAGCCACGTGATCAGTGCGTGCACAGTCCCATGATCAGCGCCTGTCAGTCACTGATCATTGCCTGATAAACACGTGATCAGTGCATGATGAGCCATGTGATCAGTGCCTGATCAGCCACGTCATCAGTGCATGCGCAGTCACGTCATCAGTGCATGATAGCCACGTGATCAGTGCATGCTCAGTCACGTGATCTGGACTTGATCAGCCACGTGATCAGTGCCTGCAGAGTCACGTGATCAGGGCCTGCTGAGCTGCGTGATTCCTGCCGGCTCATCTGCATGACAATTGCCATCTGAGCTGCGTGATTCCTGTCGGCTCATCTGCTTGACAATTGCCAGCTGAGCTGCGTGATTCCTGCCTGGTCACGTGCTTGATTATTGCCAGTTGAGCAGCATGATTCGTCACTGCTGAGCTCCATGCTTATTGCCTGCTGATTGCGTGGTTCGTGTCTGCTCAGCTCTTTGAGTATCGCCTCCTGAGGTCCCTGTTCGGTCGCCACCTGCCGGGGACCAGCCCCAACTGATCCAGGGTATTCGAAGGAGAGATGGCCTAGGCGACTATTTATATGCTAATCAGAGATGTCAAGAATAATAGTATGAGGAGAGCTCAGTAGGAAAATTCGGTGGAGAAAAGAGACTGAGTAGCTTGGTTTACGCGGAAGACCAATCAAACTTCAAGACAAGAAGTTTGCACCACTTACGTAGGCCGCAGGCGCCCTCTCGAATAGCGAAAGGTGCCTCACCCTAGACACCTTCTCGAGTGGGTCTTAGCAGCCCAGGCATAATTAGTAAGCGTGGTGGGTTCCGCGCTCCAGATGGAGACTCAGCTGGAAGTTAAAGGGAAGAATGACAAGGAACTTTATGAATTGGAGCTGTAAGTTAACTCTTTGACAGAGAGAGCGAGATGGTGGTGGGGGACAGCCCCCAGTGAAATCAGAGGTGAGAGCACAAAGCAATACAGTAGGCAGACTCTGGTTTTTTTGGGGGGGAGATGCTCGAGAATATCCGGGTGGACTCCTGAGGCTCGATCCCGCATTTGCGTATGCCGAGCCTCCTTCCTCATGACCTTTGTCCAGAGTGGAAGGCCTCCCCGGCTCCCGGCACATGATCAGTGCATGCTCAGTCACGATATCAGTGCCTGCTCAGCCACGTGATCACTGACGGCACAGTCACGTGATCAGCGCCTCTCAGTCACGTGATCACCGTATGATAAACACGTGATCAGTGAACGACCAGCCACGTGATCACTGCATGCGCAGTCAGGTGGTCAGTTCCTGATCAGCCACCTGATCAGTGCGTGCACAGTCCCCTGATCAGCGCCTGTCAGTCACTGATCACTGCCTGATAAACACGTGATCAGTGCCCGAACAGCCACGTCATCAGTGCATGCGCAGTCACGTGATCAGTGCATGATAGCCACGTGATCAGTGCGTGCACAGTCCCATGATCAGCGCCTGTCAGTCACTGATCATTGCCTGATAAACACGTGATCAGTGCATGATGAGCCATGTGATCAGTGCCTGATCAGCCACGTCATCAGTGCATGCGCAGTCACGTCATCAGTGCATGATAGCCACGTGATCAGTGCATGCTCAGTCACGTGATCTGGACTTGATCAGCCACGTGATCAGTGCCTGCAGAGTCACGTGATCAGGGCCTGCTGAGCTGCGTGATTCCTGCCGGCTCATCTGCATGACAATTGCCATCTGAGCTGCGTGATTCCTGTCGGCTCATCTGCTTGACAATTGCCAGCTGAGCTGCGTGATTCCTGCCTGGTCACGTGCTTGATTATTGCCAGTTGAGCAGCATGATTCGTCACTGCTGAGCTCCATGCTTATTGCCTGCTGATTGCGTGGTTCGTGTCTGCTCAGCTCTTTGAGTATCGCCTCCTGAGGTCCCTGTTCGGTCGCCACCTGCCGGGGACCAGCCCCAACTGATCCAGGGTATTCGAAGGAGAGATGGCCTAGGCGACTATTTATATGCTAATCAGAGATGTCAAGAATAATAGTATGAGGAGAGCTCAGTAGGAAAATTCGGTGGAGAAAAGAGACTGAGTAGCTTGGTTTACGCGGAAGACCAATCAAACTTCAAGACAAGAAGTTTGCACCACTTACGTAGGCCGCAGGCGCCCTCTCGAATAGCGAAAGGTGCCTCACCCTAGACACCTTCTCGAGTGGGTCTTAGCAGCCCAGGCATAATTAGTAAGCGTGGTGGGTTCCGCGCTCCAGATGGAGACTCAGCTGGAAGTTAAAGGGAAGAATGACAAGGAACTTTATGAATTGGAGCTGTAAGTTAACTCTTTGACAGAGAGAGCGAGATGGTGGTGGGGGACAGCCCCCAGTGAAATCAGAGGTGAGGGCACAAAGCAATACAGTAGGCAGACTCTGGTTTTTTTGGGGGGGAGATGCTCGAGAATATCCGGGTGGACTCCTGAGGCTCGATCCCGCATTTGCGTATGCCGAGCCTCCTTCCTCATGACCTTTGTCCAGAGTGGAAGGCCTCCCCGGCTCCCGGCACATGATCAGTGCATGCTCAGTCACGATATCAGTGCCTGCTCAGCCACGTGATCACTGACGGCACAGTCACGTGATCAGCGCCTCTCAGTCACGTGATCACCGTATGATAAACACGTGATCAGTGAACGACCAGCCACGTGATCACTGCATGCGCAGTCAGGTGGTCAGTTCCTGATCAGCCACCTGATCAGTGCGTGCACAGTCCCCTGATCAGCGCCTGTCAGTCACTGATCACTGCCTGATAAACACGTGATCAGTGCCCGAACAGCCACGTCATCAGTGCATGCGCAGTCACGTGATCAGTGCATGATAGCCACGTGATCAGTGCGTGCACAGTCCCATGATCAGCGCCTGTCAGTCACTGATCATTGCCTGATAAACACGTGATCAGTGCATGATGAGCCATGTGATCAGTGCCTGATCAGCCACGTCATCAGTGCATGCGCAGTCACGTCATCAGTGCATGATAGCCACGTGATCAGTGCATGCTCAGTCACGTGATCTGTACTTGATCAGCCACGTGATCAGTGCCTGCAGAGTCACGTGATCAGGGCCTGCTGAGCTGCGTGATTCCTGCCGGCTCATCTGCATGACAATTGCCATCTGAGCTGCGTGATTCCTGTCGGCTCATCTGCTTGACAATTGCCAGCTGAGCTGCGTGATTCCTGCCTGGTCACGTGCTTGATTATTGCCAGTTGAGCAGCATGATTCGTCACTGCTGAGCTCCATGCTTATTGCCTGCTGATTGCGTGGTTCGTGTCTGCTCAGCTCTTTGAGTATCGCCTCCTGAGGTCCCTGTTCGGTCGCCACCTGCCGGGGACCAGCCCCAACTGATCCAGGGTATTCGAAGGAGAGATGGCCTAGGCGACTCTTTATATGCTAATCAGAGATGTCAAGAATAATAGTATGAGGAGAGCTCAGTAGGAAAATTCGGTGGAGAAAAGAGACTGAGTAGCTTGGTTTACGCGGAAGACCAATCAAACTTCAAGACAAGAAGTTTGCACCACTTACGTAGGCCGCAGGCGCCCTCTCGAATAGCGAAAGGTGCCTCACCCTAGACACCTTCTCGAGTGGGTCTTAGCAGCCCAGGCATAATTAGTAAGCGTGGTGGGTTCCGCGCTCCAGATGGAGACTCAGCTGGAAGTTAAAGGGAAGAATGACAAGGAACTTTATGAATTGGAGCTGTAAGTTAACTCTTTGACAGAGAGAGCGAGATGGTGGTGGGGGACAGCCCCCAGTGAAATCAGAGGTGAGGGCACAAAGCAATACAGTAGGCAGACTCTGGTTTTTTTGGGGGGGAGATGCTCGAGAATATCCGGGTGGACTCCTGAGGCTCGATCCCGCATTTGCGTATGCCGAGCCTCCTTCCTCATGACCTTTGTCCAGAGTGGAAGGCCTCCCCGGCTCCCGGCACATGATCAGTGCATGCTCAGTCACGATATCAGTGCCTGCTCAGCCACGTGATCACTGACGGCACAGTCACGTGATCAGCGCCTCTCAGTCACGTGATCACCGTATGATAAACACGTGATCAGTGAACGACCAGCCACGTGATCACTGCATGCGCAGTCAGGTGGTCAGTTCCTGATCAGCCACCTGATCAGTGCGTGCACAGTCCCCTGATCAGCGCCTGTCAGTCACTGATCACTGCCTGATAAACACGTGATCAGTGCCCGAACAGCCACGTCATCAGTGCATGCGCAGTCACGTGATCAGTGCATGATAGCCACGTGATCAGTGCGTGCACAGTCCCATGATCAGCGCCTGTCAGTCACTGATCATTGCCTGATAAACACGTGATCAGTGCATGATGAGCCATGTGATCAGTGCCTGATCAGCCACGTCATCAGTGCATGCGCAGTCACGTCATCAGTGCATGATAGCCACGTGATCAGTGCATGCTCAGTCACGTGATCTGTACTTGATCAGCCACGTGATCAGTGCCTGCAGAGTCACGTGATCAGGGCCTGCTGAGCTGCGTGATTCCTGCCGGCTCATCTGCATGACAATTGCCATCTGAGCTGCGTGATTCCTGTCGGCTCATCTGCTTGACAATTGCCAGCTGAGCTGCGTGATTCCTGCCTGGTCACGTGCTTGATTATTGCCAGTTGAGCAGCATGATTCGTCACTGCTGAGCTCCATGCTTATTGCCTGCTGATTGCGTGGTTCGTGTCTGCTCAGCTCTTTGAGTATCGCCTCCTGAGGTCCCTGTTCGGTCGCCACCTGCCGGGGACCAGCCCCAACTGATCCAGGGTATTCGAAGGAGAGATGGCCTAGGCGACTCTTTATATGCTAATCAGAGATGTCAAGAATAATAGTATGAGGAGAGCTCAGTAGGAAAATTCGGTGGAGAAAAGAGACTGAGTAGCTTGGTTTACGCGGAAGACCAATCAAACTTCAAGACAAGAAGTTTGCACCACTTACGTAGGCCGCAGGCGCCCTCTCGAATAGCGAAAGGTGCCTCACCCTAGACACCTTCTCGAGTGGGTCTTAGCAGCCCAGGCATAATTAGTAAGCGTGGTGGGTTCCGCGCTCCAGATGGAGACTCAGCTGGAAGTTAAAGGGAAGAATGACAAGGAACTTTATGAATTGGAGCTGTAAGTTAACTCTTTGACAGAGAGAGCGAGATGGTGGTGGGGGACAGCCCCCAGTGAAATCAGAGGTGAGGGCACAAAGCAATACAGTAGGCAGACTCTGGTTTTTTTGGGGGGAGATGCTCGAGAATATCCGGGTGGACTCCTGAGGCTCGATCCCGCATTTGCGTATGCCGAGCCTCCTTCCTCATGACCTTTGTCCAGAGTGGAAGGCCTCCCCGGCTCCCGGCACATGATCAGTGCATGCTCAGTCACGATATCAGTGCCTGCTCAGCCACGTGATCACTGACGGCACAGTCACGTGATCAGCGCCTCTCAGTCACGTGATCACCGTATGATAAACACGTGATCAGTGAACGACCAGCCACGTGATCACTGCATGCGCAGTCAGGTGGTCAGTTCCTGATCAGCCACCTGATCAGTGCGTGCACAGTCCCCTGATCAGCGCCTGTCAGTCACTGATCACTGCCTGATAAACACGTGATCAGTGCCCGAACAGCCACGTCATCAGTGCATGCGCAGTCACGTGATCAGTGCATGATAGCCACGTGATCAGTGCGTGCACAGTCCCATGATCAGCGCCTGTCAGTCACTGATCATTGCCTGATAAACACGTGATCAGTGCATGATGAGCCATGTGATCAGTGCCTGATCAGCCACGTCATCAGTGCATGCGCAGTCACGTCATCAGTGCATGATAGCCACGTGATCAGTGCATGCTCAGTCACGTGATCTGTACTTGATCAGCCACGTGATCAGTGCCTGCAGAGTCACGTGATCAGGGCCTGCTGAGCTGCGTGATTCCTGCCGGCTCATCTGCATGACAATTGCCATCTGAGCTGCGTGATTCCTGTCGGCTCATCTGCTTGACAATTGCCAGCTGAGCTGCGTGATTCCTGCCTGGTCACGTGCTTGATTATTGCCAGTTGAGCAGCATGATTCGTCACTGCTGAGCTCCATGCTTATTGCCTGCTGATTGCGTGGTTCGTGTCTGCTCAGCTCTTTGAGTATCGCCTCCTGAGGTCCCTGTTCGGTCGCCACCTGCCGGGGACCAGCCCCAACTGATCCAGGGTATTCGAAGGAGAGATGGCCTAGGCGACTCTTTATATGCTAATCAGAGATGTCAAGAATAATAGTATGAGGAGAGCTCAGTAGGAAAATTCGGTGGAGAAAAGAGACTGAGTAGCTTGGTTTACGCGGAAGACCAATCAAACTTCAAGACAAGAAGTTTGCACCACTTACGTAGGCCGCAGGCGCCCTCTCGAATAGCGAAAGGTGCCTCACCCTAGACACCTTCTCGAGTGGGTCTTAGCAGCCCAGGCATAATTAGTAAGCGTGGTGGGTTCCGCGCTCCAGATGGAGACTCAGCTGGAAGTTAAAGGGAAGAATGACAAGGAACTTTATGAATTGGAGCTGTAAGTTAACTCTTTGACAGAGAGAGCGAGATGGTGGTGGGGGACAGCCCCCAGTGAAATCAGAGGTGAGGGCACAAAGCAATACAGTAGGCAGACTCTGGTTTTTTTGGGGGGGAGATGCTCGAGAATATCCGGGTGGACTCCTGAGGCTCGATCCCGCATTTGCGTATGCCGAGCCTCCTTCCTCATGACCTTTGTCCAGAGTGGAAGGCCTCCCCGGCTCCCGGCACATGATCAGTGCATGCTCAGTCACGATATCAGTGCCTGCTCAGCCACGTGATCACTGACGGCACAGTCACGTGATCAGCGCCTCTCAGTCACGTGATCACCGTATGATAAACACGTGATCAGTGAACGACCAGCCACGTGATCACTGCATGCGCAGTCAGGTGGTCAGTTCCTGATCAGCCACCTGATCAGTGCGTGCACAGTCCCCTGATCAGCGCCTGTCAGTCACTGATCACTGCCTGATAAACACGTGATCAGTGCCCGAACAGCCACGTCATCAGTGCATGCGCAGTCACGTGATCAGTGCATGATAGCCACGTGATCAGTGCGTGCACAGTCCCATGATCAGCGCCTGTCAGTCACTGATCATTGCCTGATAAACACGTGATCAGTGCATGATGAGCCATGTGATCAGTGCCTGATCAGCCACGTCATCAGTGCATGCGCAGTCACGTCATCAGTGCATGATAGCCACGTGATCAGTGCATGCTCAGTCACGTGATCTGTACTTGATCAGCCACGTGATCAGTGCCTGCAGAGTCACGTGATCAGGGCCTGCTGAGCTGCGTGATTCCTGCCGGCTCATCTGCATGACAATTGCCATCTGAGCTGCGTGATTCCTGTCGGCTCATCTGCTTGACAATTGCCAGCTGAGCTGCGTGATTCCTGCCTGGTCACGTGCTTGATTATTGCCAGTTGAGCAGCATGATTCGTCACTGCTGAGCTCCATGCTTATTGCCTGCTGATTGCGTGGTTCGTGTCTGCTCAGCTCTTTGAGTATCGCCTCCTGAGGTCCCTGTTCGGTCGCCACCTGCCGGGGACCAGCCCCAACTGATCCAGGGTATTCGAAGGAGAGATGGCCTAGGCGACTCTTTATATGCTAATCAGAGATGTCAAGAATAATAGTATGAGGAGAGCTCAGTAGGAAAATTCGGTGGAGAAAAGAGACTGAGTAGCTTGGTTTACGCGGAAGACCAATCAAACTTCAAGACAAGAAGTTTGCACCACTTACGTAGGCCGCAGGCGCCCTCTCGAATAGCGAAAGGTGCCTCACCCTAGACACCTTCTCGAGTGGGTCTTAGCAGCCCAGGCATAATTAGTAAGCGTGGTGGGTTCCGCGCTCCAGATGGAGACTCAGCTGGAAGTTAAAGGGAAGAATGACAAGGAACTTTATGAATTGGAGCTGTAAGTTAACTCTTTGACAGAGAGAGCGAGATGGTGGTGGGGGACAGCCCCCAGTGAAATCAGAGGTGAGGGCACAAAGCAATACAGTAGGCAGACTCTGGTTTTTTTGGGGGGGAGATGCTCGAGAATATCCGGGTGGACTCCTGAGGCTCGATCCCGCATTTGCGTATGCCGAGCCTCCTTCCTCATGACCTTTGTCCAGAGTGGAAGGCCTCCCCGGCTCCCGGCACATGATCAGTGCATGCTCAGTCACGATATCAGTGCCTGCTCAGCCACGTGATCACTGACGGCACAGTCACGTGATCAGCGCCTCTCAGTCACGTGATCACCGTATGATAAACACGTGATCAGTGAACGACCAGCCACGTGATCACTGCATGCGCAGTCAGGTGGTCAGTTCCTGATCAGCCACCTGATCAGTGCGTGCACAGTCCCCTGATCAGCGCCTGTCAGTCACTGATCACTGCCTGATAAACACGTGATCAGTGCCCGAACAGCCACGTCATCAGTGCATGCGCAGTCACGTGATCAGTGCATGATAGCCACGTGATCAGTGCGTGCACAGTCCCATGATCAGCGCCTGTCAGTCACTGATCATTGCCTGATAAACACGTGATCAGTGCATGATGAGCCATGTGATCAGTGCCGGATCAGCCACGTCATCAGTGCATGCGCAGTCACGTCATCAGTGCATGATAGCCACGTGATCAGTGCATGCTCAGTCACGTGATCTGTACTTGATCAGCCACGTGATCAGTGCCTGCAGAGTCACGTGATCAGGGCCTGCTGAGCTGCGTGATTCCTGCCGGCTCATCTGCATGACAATTGCCATCTGAGCTGCGTGATTCCTGTCGGCTCATCTGCTTGACAATTGCCAGCTGAGCTGCGTGATTCCTGCCTGGTCACGTGCTTGATTATTGCCAGTTGAGCAGCATGATTCGTCACTGCTGAGCTCCATGCTTATTGCCTGCTGATTGCGTGGTTCGTGTCTGCTCAGCTCTTTGAGTATCGCCTCCTGAGGTCCCTGTTCGGTCGCCACCTGCCGGGGACCAGCCCCAACTGATCCAGGGTATTCGAAGGAGAGATGGCCTAGGCGACTCTTTATATGCTAATCAGAGATGTCAAGAATAATAGTATGAGGAGAGCTCAGTAGGAAAATTCGGTGGAGAAAAGAGACTGAGTAGCTTGGTTTACGCGGAAGACCAATCAAACTTCAAGACAAGAAGTTTGCACCACTTACGTAGGCCGCAGGCGCCCTCTCGAATAGCGAAAGGTGCCTCACCCTAGACACCTTCTCGAGTGGGTCTTAGCAGCCCAGGCATAATTAGTAAGCGTGGTGGGTTCCGCGCTCCAGATGGAGACTCAGCTGGAAGTTAAAGGGAAGAATGACAAGGAACTTTATGAATTGGAGCTGTAAGTTAACTCTTTGACAGAGAGAGCGAGATGGTGGTGGGGGACAGCCCCCAGTGAAATCAGAGGTGAGAGCACAAAGCAATACAGTAGGCAGACTCTGGTTTTTTTGGGGGGAGATGCTCGAGAATATCCGGGTGGACTCCTGAGGCTCGATCCCGCATTTGCGTATGCCGAGCCTCCTTCCTCATGACCTTTGTCCAGAGTGGAAGGCCTCCCCGGCTCCCGGCACATGATCAGTGCATGCTCAGTCACGATATCAGTGCCTGCTCAGCCACGTGATCACTGACGGCACAGTCACGTGATCAGCGCCTCTCAGTCACGTGATCACCGTATGATAAACACGTGATCAGTGAACGACCAGCCACGTGATCACTGCATGCGCAGTCAGGTGGTCAGTTCCTGATCAGCCACCTGATCAGTGCGTGCACAGTCCCCTGATCAGCGCCTGTCAGTCACTGATCACTGCCTGATAAACACGTGATCAGTGCCCGAACAGCCACGTCATCAGTGCATGCGCAGTCACGTGATCAGTGCATGATAGCCACGTGATCAGTGCGTGCACAGTCCCATGATCAGCGCCTGTCAGTCACTGATCATTGCCTGATAAACACGTGATCAGTGCATGATGAGCCATGTGATCAGTGCCTGATCAGCCACGTCATCAGTGCATGCGCAGTCACGTCATCAGTGCATGATAGCCACGTGATCAGTGCATGCTCAGTCACGTGATCTGTACTTGATCAGCCACGTGATCAGTGCCTGCAGAGTCACGTGATCAGGGCCTGCTGAGCTGCGTGATTCCTGCCGGCTCATCTGCATGACAATTGCCATCTGAGCTGCGTGATTCCTGTCGGCTCATCTGCTTGACAATTGCCAGCTGAGCTGCGTGATTCCTGCCTGGTCACGTGCTTGATTATTGCCAGTTGAGCAGCATGATTCGTCACTGCTGAGCTCCATGCTTATTGCCTGCTGATTGCGTGGTTCGTGTCTGCTCAGCTCTTTGAGTATCGCCTCCTGAGGTCCCTGTTCGGTCGCCACCTGCCGGGGACCAGCCCCAACTGATCCAGGGTATTCGAAGGAGAGATGGCCTAGGCGACTCTTTATATGCTAATCAGAGATGTCAAGAATAATAGTATGAGGAGAGCTCAGTAGGAAAATTCGGTGGAGAAAAGAGACTGAGTAGCTTGGTTTACGCGGAAGACCAATCAAACTTCAAGACAAGAAGTTTGCACCACTTACGTAGGCCGCAGGCGCCCTCTCGAATAGCGAAAGGTGCCTCACCCTAGACACCTTCTCGAGTGGGTCTTAGCAGCCCAGGCATAATTAGTAAGCGTGGTGGGTTCCGCGCTCCAGATGGAGACTCAGCTGGAAGTTAAAGGGAAGAATGACAAGGAACTTTATGAATTGGAGCTGTAAGTTAACTCTTTGACAGAGAGAGCGAGATGGTGGTGGGGGACAGCCCCCAGTGAAATCAGAGGTGAGAGCACAAAGCAATACAGTAGGCAGACTCTGGTTTTTTTGGGGGGAGATGCTCGAGAATATCCGGGTGGACTCCTGAGGCTCGATCCCGCATTTGCGTATGCCGAGCCTCCTTCCTCATGACCTTTGTCCAGAGTGGAAGGCCTCCCCGGCTCCCGGCACATGATCAGTGCATGCTCAGTCACGATATCAGTGCCTGCTCAGCCACGTGATCACTGACGGCACAGTCACGTGATCAGCGCCTCTCAGTCACGTGATCACCGTATGATAAACACGTGATCAGTGAACGACCAGCCACGTGATCACTGCATGCGCAGTCAGGTGGTCAGTTCCTGATCAGCCACCTGATCAGTGCGTGCACAGTCCCCTGATCAGCGCCTGTCAGTCACTGATCACTGCCTGATAAACACGTGATCAGTGCCCGAACAGCCACGTCATCAGTGCATGCGCAGTCACGTGATCAGTGCATGATAGCCACGTGATCAGTGCGTGCACAGTCCCATGATCAGCGCCTGTCAGTCACTGATCATTGCCTGATAAACACGTGATCAGTGCATGATGAGCCATGTGATCAGTGCCGGATCAGCCACGTCATCAGTGCATGCGCAGTCACGTCATCAGTGCATGATAGCCACGTGATCAGTGCATGCTCAGTCACGTGATCTGTACTTGATCAGCCACGTGATCAGTGCCTGCAGAGTCACGTGATCAGGGCCTGCTGAGCTGCGTGATTCCTGCCGGCTCATCTGCATGACAATTGCCATCTGAGCTGCGTGATTCCTGTCGGCTCATCTGCTTGACAATTGCCAGCTGAGCTGCGTGATTCCTGCCTGGTCACGTGCTTGATTATTGCCAGTTGAGCAGCATGATTCGTCACTGCTGAGCTCCATGCTTATTGCCTGCTGATTGCGTGGTTCGTGTCTGCTCAGCTCTTTGAGTATCGCCTCCTGAGGTCCCTGTTCGGTCGCCACCTGCCGGGGACCAGCCCCAACTGATCCAGGGTATTCGAAGGAGAGATGGCCTAGGCGACTCTTTATATGCTAATCAGAGATGTCAAGAATAATAGTATGAGGAGAGCTCAGTAGGAAAATTCGGTGGAGAAAAGAGACTGAGTAGCTTGGTTTACGCGGAAGACCAATCAAACTTCAAGACAAGAAGTTTGCACCACTTACGTAGGCCGCAGGCGCCCTCTCGAATAGCGAAAGGTGCCTCACCCTAGACACCTTCTCGAGTGGGTCTTAGCAGCCCAGGCATAATTAGTAAGCGTGGTGGGTTCCGCGCTCCAGATGGAGACTCAGCTGGAAGTTAAAGGGAAGAATGACAAGGAACTTTATGAATTGGAGCTGTAAGTTAACTCTTTGACAGAGAGAGCGAGATGGTGGTGGGGGACAGCCCCCAGTGAAATCAGAGGTGAGAGCACAAAGCAATACAGTAGGCAGACTCTGGTTTTTTTGGGGGGAGATGCTCGAGAATATCCGGGTGGACTCCTGAGGCTCGATCCCGCATTTGCGTATGCCGAGCCTCCTTCCTCATGACCTTTGTCCAGAGTGGAAGGCCTCCCCGGCTCCCGGCACATGATCAGTGCATGCTCAGTCACGATATCAGTGCCTGCTCAGCCACGTGATCACTGACGGCACAGTCACGTGATCAGCGCCTCTCAGTCACGTGATCACCGTATGATAAACACGTGATCAGTGAACGACCAGCCACGTGATCACTGCATGCGCAGTCAGGTGGTCAGTTCCTGATCAGCCACCTGATCAGTGCGTGCACAGTCCCCTGATCAGCGCCTGTCAGTCACTGATCACTGCCTGATAAACACGTGATCAGTGCCCGAACAGCCACGTCATCAGTGCATGCGCAGTCACGTGATCAGTGCATGATAGCCACGTGATCAGTGCGTGCACAGTCCCATGATCAGCGCCTGTCAGTCACTGATCATTGCCTGATAAACACGTGATCAGTGCATGATGAGCCATGTGATCAGTGCCGGATCAGCCACGTCATCAGTGCATGCGCAGTCACGTCATCAGTGCATGATAGCCACGTGATCAGTGCATGCTCAGTCACGTGATCTGTACTTGATCAGCCACGTGATCAGTGCCTGCAGAGTCACGTGATCAGGGCCTGCTGAGCTGCGTGATTCCTGCCGGCTCATCTGCATGACAATTGCCATCTGAGCTGCGTGATTCCTGTCGGCTCATCTGCTTGACAATTGCCAGCTGAGCTGCGTGATTCCTGCCTGGTCACGTGCTTGATTATTGCCAGTTGAGCAGCATGATTCGTCACTGCTGAGCTCCATGCTTATTGCCTGCTGATTGCGTGGTTCGTGTCTGCTCAGCTCTTTGAGTATCGCCTCCTGAGGTCCCTGTTCGGTCGCCACCTGCCGGGGACCAGCCCCAACTGATCCAGGGTATTCGAAGGAGAGATGGCCTAGGCGACTCTTTATATGCTAATCAGAGATGTCAAGAATAATAGTATGAGGAGAGCTCAGTAGGAAAATTCGGTGGAGAAAAGAGACTGAGTAGCTTGGTTTACGCGGAAGACCAATCAAACTTCAAGACAAGAAGTTTGCACCACTTACGTAGGCCGCAGGCGCCCTCTCGAATAGCGAAAGGTGCCTCACCCTAGACACCTTCTCGAGTGGGTCTTAGCAGCCCAGGCATAATTAGTAAGCGTGGTGGGTTCCGCGCTCCAGATGGAGACTCAGCTGGAAGTTAAAGGGAAGAATGACAAGGAACTTTATGAATTGGAGCTGTAAGTTAACTCTTTGACAGAGAGAGCGAGATGGTGGTGGGGGACAGCCCCCAGTGAAATCAGAGGTGAGAGCACAAAGCAATACAGTAGGCAGACTCTGGTTTTTTTGGGGGGAGATGCTCGAGAATATCCGGGTGGACTCCTGAGGCTCGATCCCGCATTTGCGTATGCCGAGCCTCCTTCCTCATGACCTTTGTCCAGAGTGGAAGGCCTCCCCGGCTCCCGGCACATGATCAGTGCATGCTCAGTCACGATATCAGTGCCTGCTCAGCCACGTGATCACTGACGGCACAGTCACGTGATCAGCGCCTCTCAGTCACGTGATCACCGTATGATAAACACGTGATCAGTGAACGACCAGCCACGTGATCACTGCATGCGCAGTCAGGTGGTCAGTTCCTGATCAGCCACCTGATCAGTGCGTGCACAGTCCCCTGATCAGCGCCTGTCAGTCACTGATCACTGCCTGATAAACACGTGATCAGTGCCCGAACAGCCACGTCATCAGTGCATGCGCAGTCACGTGATCAGTGCATGATAGCCACGTGATCAGTGCGTGCACAGTCCCATGATCAGCGCCTGTCAGTCACTGATCATTGCCTGATAAACACGTGATCAGTGCATGATGAGCCATGTGATCAGTGCCGGATCAGCCACGTCATCAGTGCATGCGCAGTCACGTCATCAGTGCATGATAGCCACGTGATCAGTGCATGCTCAGTCACGTGATCTGTACTTGATCAGCCACGTGATCAGTGCCTGCAGAGTCACGTGATCAGGGCCTGCTGAGCTGCGTGATTCCTGCCGGCTCATCTGCATGACAATTGCCATCTGAGCTGCGTGATTCCTGTCGGCTCATCTGCTTGACAATTGCCAGCTGAGCTGCGTGATTCCTGCCTGGTCACGTGCTTGATTATTGCCAGTTGAGCAGCATGATTCGTCACTGCTGAGCTCCATGCTTATTGCCTGCTGATTGCGTGGTTCGTGTCTGCTCAGCTCTTTGAGTATCGCCTCCTGAGGTCCCTGTTCGGTCGCCACCTGCCGGGGACCAGCCCCAACTGATCCAGGGTATTCGAAGGAGAGATGGCCTAGGCGACTCTTTATATGCTAATCAGAGATGTCAAGAATAATAGTATGAGGAGAGCTCAGTAGGAAAATTCGGTGGAGAAAAGAGACTGAGTAGCTTGGTTTACGCGGAAGACCAATCAAACTTCAAGACAAGAAGTTTGCACCACTTACGTAGGCCGCAGGCGCCCTCTCGAATAGCGAAAGGTGCCTCACCCTAGACACCTTCTCGAGTGGGTCTTAGCAGCCCAGGCATAATTAGTAAGCGTGGTGGGTTCCGCGCTCCAGATGGAGACTCAGCTGGAAGTTAAAGGGAAGAATGACAAGGAACTTTATGAATTGGAGCTGTAAGTTAACTCTTTGACAGAGAGAGCGAGATGGTGGTGGGGGACAGCCCCCAGTGAAATCAGAGGTGAGGGCACAAAGCAATACAGTAGGCAGACTCTGGTTTTTTTGGGGGGAGATGCTCGAGAACATCCGGGTGGACTCCTGAGGCTCGATCCCGCATTTGCGTATGCCGAGCCTCCTTCCTCATGACCTTTGTCCAGAGTGGAAGGCCTCCCCGGCTCCCGGCACATGATCAGTGCATGCTCAGTCACGATATCAGTGCCTGCTCAGCCACGTGATCACTGACGGCACAGTCACGTGATCAGCGCCTCTCAGTCACGTGATCACCGTATGATAAACACGTGATCAGTGAACGACCAGCCACGTGATCACTGCATGCGCAGTCAGGTGGTCAGTTCCTGATCAGCCACCTGATCAGTGCGTGCACAGTCCCCTGATCAGCGCCTGTCAGTCACTGATCACTGCCTGATAAACACGTGATCAGTGCCCGAACAGCCACGTCATCAGTGCATGCGCAGTCACGTGATCAGTGCATGATAGCCACGTGATCAGTGCGTGCACAGTCCCATGATCAGCGCCTGTCAGTCACTGATCATTGCCTGATAAACACGTGATCAGTGCATGATGAGCCATGTGATCAGTGCCGGATCAGCCACGTCATCAGTGCATGCGCAGTCACGTCATCAGTGCATGATAGCCACGTGATCAGTGCATGCTCAGTCACGTGATCTGTACTTGATCAGCCACGTGATCAGTGCCTGCAGAGTCACGTGATCAGGGCCTGCTGAGCTGCGTGATTCCTGCCGGCTCATCTGCATGACAATTGCCATCTGAGCTGCGTGATTCCTGTCGGCTCATCTGCTTGACAATTGCCAGCTGAGCTGCGTGATTCCTGCCTGGTCACGTGCTTGATTATTGCCAGTTGAGCAGCATGATTCGTCACTGCTGAGCTCCATGCTTATTGCCTGCTGATTGCGTGGTTCGTGTCTGCTCAGCTCTTTGAGTATCGCCTCCTGAGGTCCCTGTTCGGTCGCCACCTGCCGGGGACCAGCCCCAACTGATCCAGGGTATTCGAAGGAGAGATGGCCTAGGCGACTCTTTATATGCTAATCAGAGATGTCAAGAATAATAGTATGAGGAGAGCTCAGTAGGAAAATTCGGTGGAGAAAAGAGACTGAGTAGCTTGGTTTACGCGGAAGACCAATCAAACTTCAAGACAAGAAGTTTGCACCACTTACGTAGGCCGCAGGCGCCCTCTCGAATAGCGAAAGGTGCCTCACCCTAGACACCTTCTCGAGTGGGTCTTAGCAGCCCAGGCATAATTAGTAAGCGTGGTGGGTTCCGCGCTCCAGATGGAGACTCAGCTGGAAGTTAAAGGGAAGAATGACAAGGAACTTTATGAATTGGAGCTGTAAGTTAACTCTTTGACAGAGAGAGCGAGATGGTGGTGGGGGACAGCCCCCAGTGAAATCAGAGGTGAGGGCACAAAGCAATACAGTAGGCAGACTCTGGTTTTTTTGGGGGGGAGATGCTCGAGAATATCCGGGTGGACTCCTGAGGCTCGATCCCGCATTTGCGTATGCCGAGCCTCCTTCCTCATGACCTTTGTCCAGAGTGGAAGGCCTCCCCGGCTCCCGGCACATGATCAGTGCATGCTCAGTCACGATATCAGTGCCTGCTCAGCCACGTGATCACTGACGGCACAGTCACGTGATCAGCGCCTCTCAGTCACGTGATCACCGTATGATAAACACGTGATCAGTGAACGACCAGCCACGTGATCACTGCATGCGCAGTCAGGTGGTCAGTTCCTGATCAGCCACCTGATCAGTGCGTGCACAGTCCCCTGATCAGCGCCTGTCAGTCACTGATCACTGCCTGATAAACACGTGATCAGTGCCCGAACAGCCACGTCATCAGTGCATGCGCAGTCACGTGATCAGTGCATGATAGCCACGTGATCAGTGCGTGCACAGTCCCATGATCAGCGCCTGTCAGTCACTGATCATTGCCTGATAAACACGGGATCAGTGCATGATGAGCCATGTGATCAGTGCCGGATCAGCCACGTCATCAGTGCATGCGCAGTCACGTCATCAGTGCATGATAGCCACGTGATCAGTGCATGCTCAGTCACGTGATCTGTACTTGATCAGCCACGTGATCAGTGCCTGCAGAGTCACGTGATCAGGGCCTGCTGAGCTGCGTGATTCCTGCCGGCTCATCTGCATGACAATTGCCATCTGAGCTGCGTGATTCCTGTCGGCTCATCTGCTTGACAATTGCCAGCTGAGCTGCGTGATTCCTGCCTGGTCACGTGCTTGATTATTGCCAGTTGAGCAGCATGATTCGTCACTGCTGAGCTCCATGCTTATTGCCTGCTGATTGCGTGGTTCGTGTCTGCTCAGCTCTTTGAGTATCGCCTCCTGAGGTCCCTGTTCGGTCGCCACCTGCCGGGGACCAGCCCCAACTGATCCAGGGTATTCGAAGGAGAGATGGCCTAGGCGACTCTTTATATGCTAATCAGAGATGTCAAGAATAATAGTATGAGGAGAGCTCAGTAGGAAAATTCGGTGGAGAAAAGAGACTGAGTAGCTTGGTTTACGCGGAAGACCAATCAAACTTCAAGACAAGAAGTTTGCACCACTTACGTAGGCCGCAGGCGCCCTCTCGAATAGCGAAAGGTGCCTCACCCTAGACACCTTCTCGAGTGGGTCTTAGCAGCCCAGGCATAATTAGTAAGCGTGGTGGGTTCCGCGCTCCAGATGGAGACTCAGCTGGAAGTTAAAGGGAAGAATGACAAGGAACTTTATGAATTGGAGCTGTAAGTTAACTCTTTGACAGAGAGAGCGAGATGGTGGTGGGGGACAGCCCCCAGTGAAATCAGAGGTGAGAGCACAAAGCAATACAGTAGGCAGACTCTGGTTTTTTTGGGGGGAGATGCTCGAGAATATCCGGGTGGACTCCTGAGGCTCGATCCCGCATTTGCGTATGCCGAGCCTCCTTCCTCATGACCTTTGTCCAGAGTGGAAGGCCTCCCCGGCTCCCGGCACATGATCAGTGCATGCTCAGTCACGATATCAGTGCCTGCTCAGCCACGTGATCACTGACGGCACAGTCACGTGATCAGCGCCTCTCAGTCACGTGATCACCGTATGATAAACACGTGATCAGTGAACGACCAGCCACGTGATCACTGCATGCGCAGTCAGGTGGTCAGTTCCTGATCAGCCACCTGATCAGTGCGTGCACAGTCCCCTGATCAGCGCCTGTCAGTCACTGATCACTGCCTGATAAACACGTGATCAGTGCCCGAACAGCCACGTCATCAGTGCATGCGCAGTCACGTGATCAGTGCATGATAGCCACGTGATCAGTGCGTGCACAGTCCCATGATCAGCGCCTGTCAGTCACTGATCATTGCCTGATAAACACGTGATCAGTGCATGATGAGCCATGTGATCAGTGCCGGATCAGCCACGTCATCAGTGCATGCGCAGTCACGTCATCAGTGCATGATAGCCACGTGATCAGTGCATGCTCAGTCACGTGATCTGTACTTGATCAGCCACGTGATCAGTGCCTGCAGAGTCACGTGATCAGGGCCTGCTGAGCTGCGTGATTCCTGCCGGCTCATCTGCATGACAATTGCCATCTGAGCTGCGTGATTCCTGTCGGCTCATCTGCTTGACAATTGCCAGCTGAGCTGCGTGATTCCTGCCTGGTCACGTGCTTGATTATTGCCAGTTGAGCAGCATGATTCGTCACTGCTGAGCTCCATGCTTATTGCCTGCTGATTGCGTGGTTCGTGTCTGCTCAGCTCTTTGAGTATCGCCTCCTGAGGTCCCTGTTCGGTCGCCACCTGCCGGGGACCAGCCCCAACTGATCCAGGGTATTCGAAGGAGAGATGGCCTAGGCGACTCTTTATATGCTAATCAGAGATGTCAAGAATAATAGTATGAGGAGAGCTCAGTAGGAAAATTCGGTGGAGAAAAGAGACTGAGTAGCTTGGTTTACGCGGAAGACCAATCAAACTTCAAGACAAGAAGTTTGCACCACTTACGTAGGCCGCAGGCGCCCTCTCGAATAGCGAAAGGTGCCTCACCCTAGACACCTTCTCGAGTGGGTCTTAGCAGCCCAGGCATAATTAGTAAGCGTGGTGGGTTCCGCGCTCCAGATGGAGACTCAGCTGGAAGTTAAAGGGAAGAATGACAAGGAACTTTATGAATTGGAGCTGTAAGTTAACTCTTTGACAGAGAGAGCGAGATGGTGGTGGGGGACAGCCCCCAGTGAAATCAGAGGTGAGAGCACAAAGCAATACAGTAGGCAGACTCTGGTTTTTTTGGGGGGAGATGCTCGAGAATATCCGGGTGGACTCCTGAGGCTCGATCCCGCATTTGCGTATGCCGAGCCTCCTTCCTCATGACCTTTGTCCAGAGTGGAAGGCCTCCCCGGCTCCCGGCACATGATCAGTGCATGCTCAGTCACGATATCAGTGCCTGCTCAGCCACGTGATCACTGACGGCACAGTCACGTGATCAGCGCCTCTCAGTCACGTGATCACCGTATGATAAACACGTGATCAGTGAACGACCAGCCACGTGATCACTGCATGCGCAGTCAGGTGGTCAGTTCCTGATCAGCCACCTGATCAGTGCGTGCACAGTCCCCTGATCAGCGCCTGTCAGTCACTGATCACTGCCTGATAAACACGTGATCAGTGCCCGAACAGCCACGTCATCAGTGCATGCGCAGTCACGTGATCAGTGCATGATAGCCATGTGATCAGTGCGTGCACAGTCCCATGATCAGCGCCTGTCAGTCACTGATCATTGCCTGATAAACACGGGATCAGTGCATGATGAGCCATGTGATCAGTGCCGGATCAGCCACGTCATCAGTGCATGCGCAGTCACGTCATCAGTGCATGATAGCCACGTGATCAGTGCATGCTCAGTCACGTGATCTGTACTTGATCAGCCACGTGATCAGTGCCTGCAGAGTCACGTGATCAGGGCCTGCTGAGCTGCGTGATTCCTGCCGGCTCATCTGCATGACAATTGCCATCTGAGCTGCGTGATTCCTGTCGGCTCATCTGCTTGACAATTGCCAGCTGAGCTGCGTGATTCCTGCCTGGTCACGTGCTTGATTATTGCCAGTTGAGCAGCATGATTCGTCACTGCTGAGCTCCATGCTTATTGCCTGCTGATTGCGTGGTTCGTGTCTGCTCAGCTCTTTGAGTATCGCCTCCTGAGGTCCCTGTTCGGTCGCCACCTGCCGGGGACCAGCCCCAACTGATCCAGGGTATTCGAAGGAGAGATGGCCTAGGCGACTCTTTATATGCTAATCAGAGATGTCAAGAATAATAGTATGAGGAGAGCTCAGTAGGAAAATTCGGTGGAGAAAAGAGACTGAGTAGCTTGGTTTACGCGGAAGACCAATCAAACTTCAAGACAAGAAGTTTGCACCACTTACGTAGGCCGCAGGCGCCCTCTCGAATAGCGAAAGGTGCCTCACCCTAGACACCTTCTCGAGTGGGTCTTAGCAGCCCAGGCATAATTAGTAAGCGTGGTGGGTTCCGCGCTCCAGATGGAGACTCAGCTGGAAGTTAAAGGGAAGAATGACAAGGAACTTTATGAATTGGAGCTGTAAGTTAACTCTTTGACAGAGAGAGCGAGATGGTGGTGGGGGACAGCCCCCAGTGAAATCAGAGGTGAGAGCACAAAGCAATACAGTAGGCAGACTCTGGTTTTTTTGGGGGGAGATGCTCGAGAATATCCGGGTGGACTCCTGAGGCTCGATCCCGCATTTGCGTATGCCGAGCCTCCTTCCTCATGACCTTTGTCCAGAGTGGAAGGCCTCCCCGGCTCCCGGCACATGATCAGTGCATGCTCAGTCACGATATCAGTGCCTGCTCAGCCACGTGATCACTGACGGCACAGTCACGTGATCAGTGCCTCTCAAACACGTGATCACCGTATGATAAACACGTGATCAGTGAACGACCAGCCACGTGATCACTGCATGCGCAGTCAGGTGGTCAGTTCCTGATCAGCCACCTGATCAGTGCGTGCACAGTCCCCTGATCAGCGCCTGTCAGTCACTGATCATTGCCTGATAAACACGTGATCAGTGCATGATGAGCCATGTGATCAGTGCCTGATCAGCCACGTCATCAGTGCATTCGCAGTCACGTCATCAGTGCATGATAGCCACGTGATCAGTGCATGCTCAGTCACGTGATCTGTACATGATCAGCCACGTGATCAGTGCCTGCAGAGTCACGTGATCAGGGCCTGCTGAGCTGCGTGATTCCTGCCGGCTCATCTGCATGACAATTGCCATCTGAGCTGCGTGATTCCTGTCGGCTCATCTGCTTGACAATTGCCAGCTGAGCTGCGTGATTCCTGCCTGGTCACGTGCTTGATTATTGCCAGTTGAGCAGCATGATTCGTCACTGCTGAGCTCCATGCTTATTGCCTGCTGATTGCGTGGTTCGTGTCTGCTCAGCTCTTTGAGTATCGCCTCCTGAGGTCCCTGTTCGGTCGCCACCTGCCGGGGACCAGCCCCAACTGATCCAGGGTATTCGAAGGAGAGATGGCCTAGGCGACTCTTTATATGCTAATCAGAGATGTCAAGAATAATAGTATGAGGAGAGCTCAGTAGGAAAATTCGGTGGAGAAAAGAGACTGAGTAGCTTGGTTTACGCGGAAGACCAATCAAACTTCAAGACAAGAAGTTTGCACCACTTACGTAGGCCGCAGGCGCCCTCTCGAATAGCGAAAGGTGCCTCACCCTAGACACCTTCTCGAGTGGGTCTTAGCAGCCCAGGCATAATTAGTAAGCGTGGTGGGTTCCGCGCTCCAGATGGAGACTCAGCTGGAAGTTAAAGGGAAGAATGACAAGGAACTTTATGAATTGGAGCTGTAAGTTAACTCTTTGACAGAGAGAGCGAGATGGTGGTGGGGGACAGCCCCCAGTGAAATCAGAGGTGAGAGCACAAAGCAATACAGTAGGCAGACTCTGGTTTTTTTGGGGGGAGATGCTCGAGAACATCCGGGTGGACTCCTGAGGCTCGATCCCGCATTTGCGTATGCCGAGCCTCCTTCCTCATGACCTTTGTCCAGAGTGGAAGGCCTCCCCGGCTCCCGGCACATGATCAGTGCATGCTCAGTCACGATATCAGTGCCTGCTCAGCCACGTGATCACTGACGGCACAGTCACGTGATCAGCGCCTCTCAGTCACGTGATCACCGTATGATAAACACGTGATCAGTGAACGACCAGCCACGTGATCACTGCATGCGCAGTCAGGTGGTCAGTTCCTGATCAGCCACCTGATCAGTGCGTGCACAGTCCCCTGATCAGCGCCTGTCAGTCACTGATCACTGCCTGATAAACACGTGATCAGTGCCCGAACAGCCACGTCATCAGTGCATGCGCAGTCACGTGATCAGTGCATGATAGCCATGTGATCAGTGCGTGCACAGTCCCATGATCAGCGCCTGTCAGTCACTGATCATTGCCTGATAAACACGGGATCAGTGCATGATGAGCCATGTGATCAGTGCCGGATCAGCCACGTCATCAGTGCATGCGCAGTCACGTCATCAGTGCATGATAGCCACGTGATCAGTGCATGCTCAGTCACGTGATCTGTACTTGATCAGCCACGTGATCAGTGCCTGCAGAGTCACGTGATCAGGGCCTGCTGAGCTGCGTGATTCCTGCCGGCTCATCTGCATGACAATTGCCATCTGAGCTGCGTGATTCCTGTCGGCTCATCTGCTTGACAATTGCCAGCTGAGCTGCGTGATTCCTGCCTGGTCACGTGCTTGATTATTGCCAGTTGAGCAGCATGATTCGTCACTGCTGAGCTCCATGCTTATTGCCTGCTGATTGCGTGGTTCGTGTCTGCTCAGCTCTTTGAGTATCGCCTCCTGAGGTCCCTGTTCGGTCGCCACCTGCCGGGGACCAGCCCCAACTGATCCAGGGTATTCGAAGGAGAGATGGCCTAGGCGACTCTTTATATGCTAATCAGAGATGTCAAGAATAATAGTATGAGGAGAGCTCAGTAGGAAAATTCGGTGGAGAAAAGAGACTGAGTAGCTTGGTTTACGCGGAAGACCAATCAAACTTCAAGACAAGAAGTTTGCACCACTTACGTAGGCCGCAGGCGCCCTCTCGAATAGCGAAAGGTGCCTCACCCTAGACACCTTCTCGAGTGGGTCTTAGCAGCCCAGGCATAATTAGTAAGCGTGGTGGGTTCCGCGCTCCAGATGGAGACTCAGCTGGAAGTTAAAGGGAAGAATGACAAGGAACTTTATGAATTGGAGCTGTAAGTTAACTCTTTGACAGAGAGAGCGAGATGGTGGTGGGGGACAGCCCCCAGTGAAATCAGAGGTGAGAGCACAAAGCAATACAGTAGGCAGACTCTGGTTTTTTTGGGGGGAGATGCTCGAGAATATCCGGGTGGACTCCTGAGGCTCGATCCCGCATTTGCGTATGCCGAGCCTCCTTCCTCATGACCTTTGTCCAGAGTGGAATGCCTCCCCGGCTCCCGGCACATGATCAGTGCATGCTCAGTCACGATATCAGTGCCTGCTCAGCCACGTGATCACTGACGGCACAGTCACGTGATCAGCGCCTCTCAGTCACGTGATCACCGTATGATAAACACGTGATCAGTGAACGACCAGCCACGTGATCACTGCATGCGCAGTCAGGTGGTCAGTTCCTGATCAGCCACCTGATCAGTGCGTGCACAGTCCCCTGATCAGCGCCTGTCAGTCACTGATCATTGCCTGATAAACACGTGATCAGTGCATGATGAGCCATGTGATCAGTGCCTGATCAGCCACGTCATCAGTGCATTCGCAGTCACGTCATCAGTGCATGATAGCCACGTGATCAGTGCATGCTCAGTCACGTGATCTGTACTTGATCAGCCACGTGATCAGTGCCTGCAGAGTCACGTGATCAGGGCCTGCTGAGCTGCGTGATTCCTGCCGGCTCATCTGCATGACAATTGCCATCTGAGCTGCGTGATTCCTGTCGGCTCATCTGCTTGACAATTGCCAGCTGAGCTGCGTGATTCCTGCCTGGTCACGTGCTTGATTATTGCCAGTTGAGCAGCATGATTCGTCACTGCTGAGCTCCATGCTTATTGCCTGCTGATTGCGTGGTTCGTGTCTGCTCAGCTCTTTGAGTATCGCCTCCTGAGGTCCCTGTTCGGTCGCCACCTGCCGGGGACCAGCCCCAACTGATCCAGGGTATTCGAAGGAGAGATGGCCTAGGCGACTCTTTATATGCTAATCAGAGATGTCAAGAATAATAGTATGAGGAGAGCTCAGTAGGAAAATTCGGTGGAGAAAAGAGACTGAGTAGCTTGGTTTACGCGGAAGACCAATCAAACTTCAAGACAAGAAGTTTGCACCACTTACGTAGGCCGCAGGCGCCCTCTCGAATAGCGAAAGGTACCTCACCCTAGACACCTTCTCGAGTGGGTCTTAGCAGCCCAGGCATAATTAGTAAGCGTGGTGGGTTCCGCGCTCCAGATGGAGACTCAGCTGGACGTTAAAGGGAAGAATGACAAGGAACTTTATGAATTGGAGCTGTAAGTTAAGTCTTTGACAGAGAGAGGGAGATGGTGGTGGGGGACAGCCCCCAGTGAAATCAGAGGTGAGAGCACAAAGCAATACAGTAGGCAGACTCTGGTTTTTTTTGGGGGGAGATGCTCGAGAACATCCGGGTGGACTCCTCAGGCTCGATCCCGCATTTGCGTATGCCGAGCCTCCTTCCTCATGACCTTTGTCCAGAGTGGAAGGCCTCCCCGGCTCCCGGCACATGATCAGTGCATGCTCAGTCACGATATCAGTGCCTGCTCAGCCACGTGATCACTGACGGCACAGTCACGTGATCAGCGCCTCTCAGTCACGTGATCACCGTATGATAAACACGTGATCAGTGAACGACCAGCCACGTGATCACTGCATGCGCAGTCAGGTGGTCAGTTCCTGATCAGCCACCTGATCAGTGCGTGCACAGTCCCCTGATCAGCGCCTGTCAGTCACTGATCACTGCCTGATAAACACGTGATCAGTGCCCGAACAGCCACGTCATCAGTGCATGCGCAGTCACGTGATCAGTGCATGATAGCCATGTGATCAGTGCGTGCACAGTCCCATGATCAGCGCCTGTCAGTCACTGATCATTGCCTGATAAACACGGGATCAGTGCATGATGAGCCATGTGATCAGTGCCGGATCAGCCACGTCATCAGTGCATGCGCAGTCACGTCATCAGTGCATGATAGCCACGTGATCAGTGCATGCTCAGTCACGTGATCTGTACTTGATCAGCCACGTGATCAGTGCCTGCAGAGTCACGTGATCAGGGCCTGCTGAGCTGCGTGATTCCTGCCGGCTCATCTGCATGACAATTGCCATCTGAGCTGCGTGATTCCTGTCGGCTCATCTGCTTGACAATTGCCAGCTGAGCTGCGTGATTCCTGCCTGGTCACGTGCTTGATTATTGCCAGTTGAGCAGCATGATTCGTCACTGCTGAGCTCCATGCTTATTGCCTGCTGATTGCGTGGTTCCTGTCTGCTCAGCTCTTTGAGTATCGCCTCCTGAGGTCCCTGTTCGGTCGCCACCTGCCGGGGACCAGCCCCAACTGATCCAGGGTATTCGAAGGAGAGATGGCCTAGGCGACTCTTTATATGCTAATCAGAGATGTCAAGAATAATAGTATGAGGAGAGCTCAGTAGGAAAATTTGGTGGAGAAAAGAGACTGAGTAGCTTGGTTTACGCGGAAGACCAATCAAACTTCAAGACAAGAAGTTTGCACCACTTACGTAGGCCGCAGGCGCCCTCTCGAATAGGGAAAGGTGCCTCACCCTAGACACCTTCTCGAGTGGGTCTTAGCAGCCCAGGCATAATTAGTAAGCATGGTGTGTTCCGCGCTCCAGATGGAGACTCAGCTGGAAGTTAAAGGGAAGAATGACAAGGAACTTTATGAATTGGAGCTGTAAGTTAACTCTTTGACAGAGAGAGCGAGATGGTGGTGGGGGAAAGCCCCCAGTGAAATCAGAGGTGAGAGCACAAAGCAATACAGTAGGCAGACTCTGGTTTTTTTGGGGGGGAGATGCTCGAGAATATCCGGGTGGACTCCTGAGGCTCGATCCCGCATTTGCGTATGCCGAGCCTCCTTCCTCATGACCTTTGTCCAGAGTGGAAGGCCTCCCCGGCTCCCGGCACATGATCCGTGCATGCTCAATCACGATATCAGTGCATGCTCAGCCACGTGATCACTGACGGCACAGTCACGTGATCAGTGCCTCTCAAACACGTGATCACCGTATGATAAACACGTGATCAGTGAACGACCAGCCACGTGATCACTGCATGCGCAGTCAGGTGGTCAGTTCCTGATCAGCCACCTGATCAGTGCGTGCACAGTCCCCTGATCAGCGCCTGTCAGTCACTGATCATTGCCTGATAAACACGTGATCAGTGCATGATGAGCCATGTGATCAGTGCCTGATCAGCCACGTCATCAGTGCATTCGCAGTCACGTCATCAGTGCATGATAGCCACGTGATCAGTGCATGCTCAGTCACGTGATCTGTACATGATCAGCCACGTTATCAGTGCCTGCAGAGTCACGTGATCAGGGCCTGCTGAGCTGCGTGATTCCTGCCGGCTCATCTGCATGACAATTGCCATCTGAGCTGCGTGATTCCTGTCGGCTCATCTGCTTGACAATTGCCAGCTGAGCTGCGTGATTCCTGCCTGGTCACGTGCTTGATTATTGCCAGTTGAGCAGCATGATTCGTCACTGCTGAGCTCCATGCTTATTGCCTGCTGATTGCGTGGTTCGTGTCTGCTCAGCTCTTTGAGTATCGCCTCCTGAGGTCCCTGTTCGGTCGCCACCTGCCGGGGACCAGCCCCAACTGATCCAGGGTATTCGAAGGAGAGATGGCCTAGGCGACTCTTTAGATGCTAATCAGAGATGTCAAGAATAATAGTATGAGGAGAGCTCAGTAGGAAAATTCGGTGGAGAAAAGAGACTGAGTAGCTTGGTTTACGCGGAAGACCAATCAAACTTCAAGACAAGAAGTTTGCACCACTTACGTAGGCCGCAGGCGCCCTCTCGAATAGCGAAAGGTACCTCACCCTAGACACCTTCTCGAGTGGGTCTTAACAGCCCAGGCATAATTAGTAAGCGTGGTGGGTTCCGCGATCCAGATGGAGACTCAGCTGGACGTTAAAGGGAAGAATGACAAGGAACTTTATGAATTGGAGCTGTAAGTTAAGTCTTTGACAGAGAGAGGGAGATGGTGGTGGGGGACAGCCCCCAGTGAAATCAGAGGTGAGAGCACAAAGCAATACAGTAGGCAGACTCTGGTTTTTTTTGGGGGGAGATGCTCGAGAACATCCGGGTGGACTCCTCAGGCTCGATCCCGCATTTGCGTATGCCGAGCCTCCTTCCTCATGACCTTTGTCCAGAGTGGAAGGCCTCCCCGGCTCCCGGCACATGATCAGTGCATGCTCAGTCACGATATCAGTGCCTGCTCAGCCACGTGATCACTGACGGCACAGTCACGTGATCAGCGCCTCTCAGTCACGTGATCACCGTATGATAAACACGTGATCAGTGAACGACCAGCCACGTGATCACTGCATGCGCAGTCAGGTGGTCAGTTCCTGATCAGCCACCTGATCAGTGCGTGCACAGTCCCCTGATCAGCGCCTGTCAGTCACTGATCACTGCCTGATAAACACGTGATCAGTGCCCGAACAGCCACGTCATCAGTGCATGCGCAGTCACGTGATCAGTGCATGATAGCCATGTGATCAGTGCGTGCACAGTCCCATGATCAGCGCCTGTCAGTCACTGATCATTGCCTGATAAACACGGGATCAGTGCATGATGAGCCATGTGATCAGTGCCGGATCAGCCACGTCATCAGTGCATGCGCAGTCACGTCATCAGTGCATGATAGCCACGTGATCAGTGCATGCTCAGTCACGTGATCTGGACTTGATCAGCCACGTGATCAGTGCCTGCAGAGTCACGTGATCAGGGCCTGCTGAGCTGCGTGATTCCTGCCGGCTCATCTGCATGACAATTGCCATCTGAGCTGCGTGATTCCTGTCGGCTCATCTGCTTGACAATTGCCAGCTGAGCTGCGTGATTCCTGCCTGGTCACGTGCTTGATTATTGCCAGTTGAGCAGCATGATTCGTCACTGCTGAGCTCCATGCTTATTGCCTGCTGATTGCGTGGTTCCTGTCTGCTCAGCTCTTTGAGTATCGCCTCCTGAGGTCCCTGTTCGGTCGCCACCTGCCGGGGACCAGCCCCAACTGATCCAGGGTATTCGAAGGAGAGATGGCCTAGGCGACTCTTTATATGCTAATCAGAGATGTCAAGAATAATAGTATGAGGAGAGCTCAGTAGGAAAATTTGGTGGAGAAAAGAGACTGAGTAGCTTGGTTTACGCGGAAGACCAAGCAAACTTCAAGACAAGAAGTTTGCACCACTTACGTAGGCCGCAGGCGCCCTCTCGAATAGGGAAAGGTGCCTCACCCTAGACACCTTCTCGAGTGGGTCTTAGCAGCCCAGGCATAATTAGTAAGCATGGTGTGTTCCGCGCTCCAGATGGAGACTCAGCTGGAAGTTAAAGGGAAGAATGACAAGGAACTTTATGAATTGGAGCTGTAAGTTAACTCTTTGACAGAGAGAGCGAGATGGTGGTGGGGGAAAGCCCCCAGTGAAATCAGAGGTGAGAGCACAAAGCAATACAGTAGGCAGACTCTGGTTTTTTTGGGGGGGAGATGCTCGAGAATATCCGGGTGGACTCCTGAGGCTCGATCCCGCATTTGCGTATGCCGAGCCTCCTTCCTCATGACCTTTGTCCAGAGTGGAAGGCCTCCCCGGCTCCCGGCACATGATCCGTGCATGCTCAATCACGATATCAGTGCATGCTCAGCCACGTGATCACTGACGGCACAGTCACGTGATCAGTGCCTCTCAAACACGTGATCACCGTATGATAAACACGTGATCAGTGAACGACCAGCCACGTGATCACTGCATGGGCAGTCAGGTGGTCAGTTCCTGATCAGCCACCTGATCAGTGCGTGCACAGTCCCCTGATCAGCGCCTGTCAGTCACTGATCATTGCCTGATAAACACGTGATCAGTGCATGATGAGCCATGTGATCAGTGCCTGATCAGCCACGTCATCAGTGCATTCGCAGTCACGTCATCAGTGCATGATAGCCACGTGATCAGTGCATGCTCAGTCACGTGATCTGTACATGATCAGCCACGTTATCAGTGCCTGCAGAGTCACGTGATCAGGGCCTGCTGAGCTGCGTGATTCCTGCCGGCTCATCTGCATGACAATTGCCATCTGAGCTGCGTGATTCCTGTCGGCTCATCTGCTTGACAATTGCCAGCTGAGCTGCGTGATTCCTGCCTGGTCACGTGCTTGATTATTGCCAGTTGAGCAGCATGATTCGTCACTGCTGAGCTCCATGCTTATTGCCTGCTGATTGCGTGGTTCGTGTCTGCTCAGCTCTTTGAGTATCGCCTCCTGAGGTCCCTGTTCGGTCGCCACCTGCCGGGGACCAGCCCCAACTGATCCAGGGTATTCGAAGGAGAGATGGCCTAGGCGACTCTTTATATGCTAATCAGAGATGTCAAGAATAATAGTATGAGGAGAGCTCAGTAGGAAAATTTGGTGGAGAAAAGAGACTGAGTAGCTTGGTTTAGGCGGAAGACCAATCAAACTTCAAGACAAGAAGTTTGCACCACTTACGTAGGCCGCAGGCGCCCTCTCGAATAGCGAAAGGTGCCTCACCCTAGACACCTTCTCGAGTGGGTCTTAGCAGCCCAGGCATAATTAGTAAGCGTGGTGGGTTCCGCGCTCCAGATGGAGACTCAGCTGGAAGTTAAAGGGAAGAATGACAAGGAACTTTATGAATTGGAGCTGTAAGTTAACTCTTTGACAGAGAGAGCGAGATGGTGGTGGGGGAAAGCCCCCAGTGAAATCAGAGGTGAGAGCACAAAGCAATACAGTAGGCAGACTCTGGTTTTTTTGGGGGGGAGATGCTCGAGAATATCCGGGTGGACTCCTGAGGCTCGATCCCGCATTTGCGTATGCCGAGCCTCCTTCCTCATGACCTTTGTCCAGAGTGGAAGGCCTCCCCGGCTCCCGGCACATGATCCGTGCATGCTCAATCACGATATCAGTGCATGCTCAGCCACGTGATCACTGACGGCACAGTCACGTGATCAGTGCCTCTCAAACACGTGATCACCGTATGATAAACACGTGATCAGTGAACGACCAGCCACGTGATCACTGCATGCGCAGTCAGGTGGTCAGTTCCTGATCAGCCACCTGATCAGTGCGTGCACAGTCCCCGGATCAGCGCCTGTCAGTCACTGATCATTGCCTGATAAACACGTGATCAGTGCATGATGAGCCATGTGATCAGTGCCTGATCAGCCACGTCATCAGTGCATGCGCAGTCACGTCATCAGTGCATGATAGCCACGTGATCAGTGCATGATCAGTGACGTGATCAGTGTATGATCAGCCACGTTATCAGTGCATGATCAGCCAAATGATTAGTGCATGATCAATTACGTGATCAGTGCATGATCAGTCATGTGACCAGCACATGGTTGCTATGTGATCATTGCATGATCAGCCCCGTGAGCAGTGCATGATAGCCACGTGATCAGTGCATGATCAGTTTCGGGAGCAAAGTATGATCAGCCACTTGATCAGTGCATAATAGCCACGTGATCACTGCATGAACATTCACGTGATCAGTGTATGATCAGCCACGTGAACAGTGCATGCTCAGTCACGTGATCAGGGCCTGCTGAGCTGCTTGATTACTGTCTGCTTATCTGCTTGACAATTGCCAGCTGAGCTGCACGATTCCTGCCTGTCATCTCCTTGACAATTGCCACCTGTGCTGCGTAATTCCTGCCTGCTCATCTACTTGATTATTGCCAGCTGAGCAGCATGATTTCTCAGAGCTCATTTCCATGATTATTGCCTGCTCACTGATTCCTGCCTAATCAGTTCTTTGTTCATTGCCTCCAGAGGCACATGATCAGTGTATGAAACCAAACATGATCAGCACATGATCAGTCACATTATCAATGCATGATAAGCCAGGTGATCAGTGCATGATCAATTACGTGATCAGTGCATGATCAGTCATGGGACCAGTACATGGTAGCTGGGTGATCATTGCATGATAAGCCACGTGAGCAATGCATGATAGCCACGTGATCAGTGCATGATCAGTCACGTGATCATTGCATGATCAGTCACGTGATCAGTGAATGATCAGCCACGTGATCAGTGCATGATCAATTACGTGATCATTGCATGATCAGTCACGTGACCAGTACATGGTAACTACGTGATCATTGCATGATCAGCCACGTGATCTGTGCATGATAGCCACGTGATCAGTGCATGATAGCCACGTGATCAGTGCATGATCAGTCACGTGATACGTGTGAGATCAGCCACGTGATCAGTGCATGATATCCACGTGATCAGTGCATGATAGCCACGTGATCACTTCATGATTAGTCGCGTGATCTGTGCAAGACCAGGCACGTGATCATTGTATGATCAGCCACGTGATCAGTGCATGATAGCCACGTGTTCAGTACATGATCAATTACATGATCAGTGCATGATCAGTCACGTGACCAGTACATGGTAGCTATGTTATCATTGTATGAGCAGCCAGGTAAGCTATGCATGACAGCCACGTGATCAGTGCATGATCAGCCACGTCATCAGTGCATGATAGGCACGTGATCAGTGCATACAAGTACGTGATCAGTGCATGTGCAATCACGTCATCAGTGCATGAGAGCCACGTGATCAATGCATGATCAGTCACGTGATAGGTGTGTGATCAGCCACGTGAACAGTGCATGCTCCGTCACGTGATCAGGGCCTGCTGAGCTGCGTGATTACTGTCTGCTCATCTGCTTGACAATTGCCAGCTGAGCTGCACGATTCCTGCCTGTCATCTCCTTGACAATTGCCACCTGTGCTGCGTAATTCCTGCCTGCTCATCTACTTGATTATTGCCAGCTGAGCAGCATGATTTCTCAGAGCTGAGTTCCATGATTATTGCCTGCTCACTGATTCCTGCCTACTCAGCTCTTTTTTCATTGCCTCCAGAGGCACATGATCAGTGTATGACACCAAACATGATCAGAACAGGATCAGTCACATGATCAGTGCATGATAAGCCAGGTGATCAGTGCATGATCAATTACGTGATCAGTGCATGATCAGTCATGTGACCAGTACATGGTAGCTGCGTGATCATTGCATGATCAGCCAAGTGAGCAGTGCATGTTAGCCACGTGATCAGTGCATGATCAGTCACGTGATCAGTGCATGATCAGTCTCGTGATCAGTACATGATCAGCCACGTGATCAGTGCATGATCAATTATGTGATCAGTGCATGATCAGTCACGTGACCAGTACATGGTAGCTACGAGATCATTGCATGATCAGCCACGTGATCAGTGCATGATATCCACGTGATCAGTGCATGATAGCCACGTGATCACTTCATGATTAGTCACGTGGTCTGTTCAAGACCAGGCACGTGATCATTGTATGATCAGCCACGGGATCAGTGCATGATAGCCACGTGATCAGTATATGATCAATTACGTGATCAGTGCATGATCAGTCACGTGACCAGTACATGGTAGCTATGTGATCATTGTATGAGCAGCAAGGTAAGCTGTGCATGATAGCCACGTGATCAGTGCATGATCAGTCACGTGATCAGTGCATGATCAGTCACGTGATCAGTGCCTGATCAATTATATTACCATTGCATGATCAGTCACGTGACCAGTACATGTTAGCTACGTGATCATTGCAGGATCAGCCACGTGAGCACTGCATGATAGACACGTGATCAGTGCATGATCAGCTCGTGAACAGTGTATGATGAGCCAGGTGATCAGTGCATAATACCTAGGTGATCAGTTCATGATTAGTCACGTGATTTGTGCATGACCAGGCACGTGAACAGTGTATGATCAGCCACGTGATCAGTGCATTATAGCCACGTGATCATTGCATGATCAGTCAAGTGATCAGTGCGTGAACAGTCTCGTGATCAGTGCATGATCAGTCAGGTGACCAGTACATGATCAGTCACGTGAACAGTGCATGATCATTTACGTGATCTGTGCATGATCAGTCACGTGACCAATATATGGTAGCTACGTGATCATTGCATGACCAGCCATGTGAGCAGTGCATGATAGCCACGTGATCAGTGCATGATCAGTCACGTGATCAGTACATGATCAGTCACGTGAACAGTGCATGATCATTTACGTGATCTGTGCATGATGAGTCACATGACCAGGATATGGTAGCTACGTGATCATTGCATGACCAGCCACGTGAGCAGTGTATGATACCCATGTGATGTGTGCATGATCAGTTACGTGAGCAGAGTATGATTAGCCACGTGATCAGTGCATGAGTGCCACGTATTCAGTGCATGATCAGTCACGTGACAGGTTTGTGATCAGCCACGTGAACAGTGCATGTTCAGCCACGTGATCAGTGCATGATAGCCACGTGATCAGTGCATGATCAGTTACGTGAGCAGTGTATGATCAGCCACGTGATCAGTGCATAGTCAAACACGTGAACAGTGTATGATCAGGCACGTGATCAGTGCATGATATCCAAGTGATCAGTGCATGTTCAATCACGTGATCAGTGTATGAACAGCCACGTGAACAGTGCATGCTCAGTCACGTGATCAGGGCCTGCTGAGCTGCGTGATTACTGTCTGCTCATGTGCTTGACAATTGGCAGCTGAGCTGCACGATTCCTGCCTGTCATCTCCTTGACAATTGCCAGCTGTGCTGCGTAATTCCTGCCTGCTCAGCTGCTTGATTATTGCCAGCTGAGCAGCATGATTCCTCACAGCTGAGTTCCATGATTATCGCCTCCTGACTGTTTGATTCGTGCCTACTCAGCTGTTTGTTTATTGACTCCAGAGGCACATGATCAGTGTATGATAGCAAACATGATCAGCGCATGATCAATCACATGATCAGCGCCATTAACTCACGTGATCACTACATGATAGTCATGTGATCTGTCCATGCTCAATCACGGTATCAGTGCATGATCAGCCACGTGATCAGTGCATGATAGCCACGTGATCATTGCATGATAGCTACCTGATCAGTGCATGATCAGCCAGGTGATCAGTGCATGATAGCTACATGATCAGTTCATGATTAGTCACGTGATCTGTGCATGACCAGGCAGGTGATCAGTGTATGATCAGCCACGTGAACAGTGCATGATAGCCACGTGATCAGTGCATGATCCGTCACCTGATGGGTGTATGATCAGACACGTGACCGGTACATGTTAGCTACATGATCATTGCATGATCAGCAACGTGAGTAGTTCATGATAGCCACATGATCAGTGCATGATCAGTCACGTGATAAGTGCATGATCAGTCAGGTAATCTGTGCATGACCAGGCACGTGATCAGTGTATGACCAGCCAAGTGATCAGTGCATGATAGCCACGTGATCAGTGCAGGATCAATCACGTGATCAGTGTATGATCAGCCACGTGAACAGTGAATGCTCAGTCACGTGATCAGGGCCTGGGGAGCTGCGTGATTACTGTCTGCTCATCTGCTTGACAATTGCCAGCTGAGCTGCACGATTCCTGCCGGTCATGTCCTTGACAATTGCCACCTGTGCTGCGTAATTCCTGCCTGCTCATCTACTTGATTATTGCTAGCTGAGCAGCATGATTTCTCAGAGCTGAGTTCCATGATTATTGCCTGCTCACTGATTCCTCCCTACTCAGCTCTTTGTTCATTGCCTCCAGAGGCACATGATCAGTGTATGACACCAAACATGATCAGCACATGATCAGTCACATGATCAATGCATGATAATCCAGGTGATCAGTGCATGATCAATTACGTGATCAGTGCATGATCAGTCATGTGACCAGTACATGGTAGCTGCGTGATCATTGCATGATCAGCCACGTTAGCAGTGCATGATACCCACGTGGTCAGTGCATGACCAGTCACGTGATCATTGCATGATCAGCCACGTGCGCAGTGCATGATACCCACGTGGTCAGTGCATGACCGGTCACGTGATCAGTGCATGATCAGTCATGAGACCAGTACATGGTAGCTACGTGATCATTGCATGATCAGCCACGTGATCAGTGCATGATCAGTTACCTGAGCAGTGTATGATCAGCCACGTGATCAGTGCATGATCAGTCACGTGACACGTGTGTGACCAGCCACGTGATCAGTGCATGATACCTACGTGATCAGTTCATGATTAGTCACGTGATCTGTGCATGACAGGCACGTAATCAGTGCATGATATCCACGTGATCAGTGAATTATAGCCACGTGATCAGTTCATGATTATTCACGTGATCTGTGCATGACCAGGCACGTGAACAGTGTATGATCAGCCACGTGATCAGTGCATTATAGCCACGTGATCATTGCATGATCAGTCAAGTGATCAGTGCATGATCAGTCACGTAATCTGTGCATGACCAGGCACGTGATCAGTGTATGACCAGCCAAGTGATCAGTGCATGATCAGCCACGTGAACAGTACATGGTTGCTACGTGATCATTGCATAATCAGCCACGTAAGCAGAGCATGATAGCCACGTGATCAGTGCTTGATCAGTCACGTGAACAGTGCATGATCATTTACGTGATCTGTGCATGATCAGTCACATGACCAGTATATGGTAGCTAAGTGATCATTGCATGACCAGCCACGTGAGCAGTGCATGATACCCATGTGATGTGTGAATGATCAGTTAGGTGAGCAGAGTATGTTCAGCCACGTGATCAGTGCATGATAGCCACGTGATCAGAGCATGATAGCTGCGTGAGTAGTGTACGATCAGCCACGTGATCAGTGCATGGTCAGACACGTGAACATGTATGATCAGCCACGTGATCAGTGCATGATATCCATGTGATCAGTGCATGATCAATCACGTGATCAGTGTATGATCAGCCACGAGAACAGTGCATGCTCAGTCACGTGATCAGGGCCTGCTGAGCTGCGTGATTACTGTCTGCTCATCTGCTTGACCATTGCCAGCTGAGCTGCACGATTCCTGCCTGTCATCTGCTTGACAATTGCCAGCTGTGCTGCGTAATTCCTGCCTGCTCAGCTGCTTGATTATTGCCAGCTGAGCAGCATGATTCCTCACAGCTGAGTTCCATGATTATTGCCTGCTGACTGTTTGATTCGTGCCTACTCAGCTCTTTGTTTATTGCCTCCAGAGGCACATGATCAGTGTATGATAGCAAACATGATCAGCGCATGATCAGACACATGATCAGCGCCATTAAGTCAAGTGATCATTACATGATAGTCATGTGATCAGTCCATGCTCAGTCACGGTAACAGTGCATGATCTGCCAGGTGATCAGTGCATGATAGCTACGTGATCAGTTCATGATTACTCACGTGATCTGTGCATGACCAGCCAAGTGATCAGTGCATGATAGCCACGTGATCAGTGCATGATCAGTCAAGTGATCAGTGCATGATCAGTCACGTGATCAGTGTATGATCAGTCACGTGATACGTGTGTGACCAGCCACGTGATCAGTGCATGATATCCACGTGATCAGTGCATGTTAGCCACGTGATCAGTGCATGATCAGTCACGTAAGCAGTGTATGATCTGCCACGGATCAATGCATGATCAATTACGTGATCAGTGCATGATCAGTCAAGTGACCAGTACATGGTAGCTATGTGATCATTGTTTGATCAGCCACGTAAGCAGTGCATGATAGCCACGTGATCTGTGCATGATCAGTCAAGTGATCAGTGCATGATCAGTCACGTGATCAGTGCATGATCAATTATGTTACCATTGCATAATCAGTCACGTGACCAGTACATGTTAGCTACTTGATCATTGCAGGATCAGCCACGTGAACACTTCATGATAGACACGTGATCAGTGCATGATCAGCTACGTGAGCAGTGTACCATTAGCTACGTGATCAGTGCATGATCAGACACGTGAACAGTGTATGATCAGCCACGTGATCAGTGCATGATCAGACATGTGAACAGTGTATGATCAGCCACGTGATTAGTGCATGATACCTACGTGATCAGTTCATGATTAGTCACGTGATCTGTGCATGACAGGCACGTAATCAGTGCATGATATCCACGTGATCAGTGAATTATAGCCACGTGATCAGTTCATGATTAGTCAAGTGATCCGTGCAAGATCAAGCACGCGAACAGTGTATGATCAGGAACGTGATCAGTGCATTATAGCCACGTGATCATTGCATGATCAGTCAAATGATCAGTGCGTGAACAGTCACGTGATCAGTGCATGCTCAGTCACGTGACCAGTACATGATCAGTTACGTGAGCAGTGTATGATCAGCCACGTGATCAGTGCATGGTCAAACACGTTAACACTGTATGATCAGCCACGTGATCAGTGCATGATATCCAAGTGATCAGTGCATGATCAATCACGTGATCAGTGTATGATCAGCCACATGATCAGTGCATGATCAGTTACGTGAGCAGTGTATGACCAGCCACGTGATCAGTGCATGGTCAGACACATGAACAGTGTATGATCAGGCACGTGATCATTGCATGATATCCAAGTGATCAGTGCATAATCAATCACGTGTTCAGTGTATGATCAGCCACGTGAACAGTGCATGCACAGTCACGTGATCTGTGCATGACCAGGCACGTGATCAGTGTATGACTAGCCAAGTTACCAGTGCATGATAGCCACCTGATCAGTGCATGATCAGTAACGTGAACAGTGTATGATCAGCCACGTGATCAGTGCATGATACCTACGTGATCAGTTCATGATTAGTCACGTGATCTGTGCATGACAGGCACGTAATCAGTGCATGATATCCACGTGATCAGTGAATTATAGCCACGTGATCAGTTCATGATTATTCACGTGATCTGTGCATGACCAGGCACGTGAACAGTGTATGATCAGCCACGTGATCAGTGCATTATAGCCACGTGATCATTGCATGATCAGTCAAGTGATCAGTGCATGATCAGTCACGTAATCTGTGCATGACCAGGCACGTGATCAGTGTATGACCAGCCAAGTGATCAGTGCATGATCAGCCACGTGAACAGTACATGGTTGCTACGTGATCATTGCATGATCAGCCACGTAAGCAGAGCATGATAGCCACGTGATCAGTGCTTGATCAGTCACGTGAACAGTGCATGATCATTTACGTGATCTGTGCATGATCAGTCACATGACCAGTATATGGTAGCTAAGTGATCATTGCATGACCAGCCACGTGAGCAGTGCATGATACCCATGTGATGTGTGCATGATCAGTTAGGTGAGCAGAGTATGTTCAGCCACGTGATCAGTGCATTATAGCCACGTGATCATTGCATGATCAGTCAAGTGATCAGTGTGTGAACATTCTCGTGATCAGTGCATGATCAGTCACGTGACCAGTACATGATCAGTCACGTGAAGAGTGCATGATCATTTAACTGATCTGTGCATGATCAGTCATGTGACCAGTACATGGTAGCTACGTGATCATTGCATGATCAGCCACGTGAGCCGTGCATGATAGCCACGAGATCAGTGCATGATCAGTCACGTGATCAGTGCATGATCAGTCACGTAATCTGTGCATGACCAGGCACGTGATCAGTGTATGACCAGCCAAGTGATCAGTGCATGATAGCCAAGTGATCAGTGCATGATCAGTCACGTGATCAGTGCATGATCAGTCACGTGATCAGTGTATGATCAGCCACGTGATCAGTGCATGATCAGCCAAATGATCAGTGCATGATCAATTACGTGATCAGTGCATGTTCAGTCATGTGACCAGTACATGGTTGCTATATGATCATTGCATGATCAGCCCCGTGAGCAGTGCATGATAGCCACGTGATCAGTGCATGATCAGTTTCGGGAGCAAAGTATGATCAGCCACTTGATCAGTGCATGATAGCTACGTGATCACTGCATGAACAATCACGTGATCAGTGTATGATCAGCCACGAGAACAGTGCATGCTCCGTCACGTGATCAGGGCCTGCTGAGCTTCGTGATTACTGTCTGCTCATCTGCTTGACAATTGCCAGCTGAGTTGCACGATTCCTGCCTGTCATCTCCTTGACAATTGCCACCTGTGCTGCGTAATTCCTGCCTGCTCATCTACTTGATTATTGCCAGCTGAGCAGCATGGTTTCTCAGAGCTGAGTTCCATGATAATTGCCTGCTGACTGATTCCTGCCTACTCAGCTCTTTTTTCATTGCCTCCAGAGGCACATGATCAGTGTATGACACCAAACACGATCAGCACATGATCAGTCACATGATCAATGCATGATAAGCCAGGTGATCAGTGCATGATCAATTACGTGATCAGTGCATGATCAGTCATGTGACCAGTGCATGGTAGCTGCGTGATCATTGCATGATAAGCCAATTGAGCAGTGCATGATAGCCACGTGATCAGTGCATGATCAGTCACGTGATCAGTGCATGATCAGTCACGTGATCAGTGCATGATCAATTACGTGATCATTGCATGATCAGTCACGTGACCAGTACATGGTAACTACGTGATCATTGCATGATAAGCCAAGTGAGCAGTGCATTATAGCCACGTGATCTGTGCATGATAGCCACGTGATCAGTGCATGATAGCCACGTGATCAGTGCATGATCAGTCACGTGATACGTGTGAGATCAGCCACGTTATCAGTGCATGATAGCCACGTTATCAATTCATGAGTTGTCACGTGATCTTTGCATGACCAGGCACGTGATCAGTGTATGATCAGCCACGTGATCAGTGCATGATAGCCACGTGATCAGTGCATGATCAGTCATGTGAACAGTGCATGATCAGTCACGTGATCAGTGTATGATCACCCAAGTCATCAATGCATGATCAATTACATGATCAGTGCATGATCAGTCACGTGACCAGTACATGGTAGGTATGTGATCGTTGTATGATCAGCCACGTAAGCTGTGCATGATAGCCACGTGATTAGTGCATGATCAGTCAGGTGATCATTGCATGAACAATCACGGGATCAGTTCATGATCAATTACGGTACCATTGCATGATCAGTCACGTGACCAGTACATGTTAGCTACGTGATCATTGCAGGATCAGCCACGTGAGCACTGCATGATAGACACGTGATCAGTGCATGATCAGCTACGTGAGCAGTGTATGATCAGCCACGTGATCAGTTTCTGATCAGACACATGAACAGTGTATGATCAGCCACGTGATCAGTGCATGACAGATACGTGATCAGTTCATGATTAGTCACGTGATCTGTGAATGACAGGCACGTAATCAGTGCCTGATATCCACGTGATCAGTGAATTATAGCCACGTGATCAGTTCATGATTAGTCACGTGATCTGTGCATGACCAGGCACGTGAACAGTGTATGATCAGCCACGTGATCAGTGCAGTATAGCCACGTGATCAGTGCATGATCAGCCACGTCATCAGTGCATGATAGGCACGTGATCAGTGCATACAATTACGTGATCAGTGCATGTGCAATCACGTGATCAGTGCATGAGAGCCACGTGATCAGTGCATGATCAGTCACGTGATAGGTGTGTGATCAGCCATGTGAACAGTGCATGCTCCGTCACGTGATCAGGGCCTGCAGAGCTGCGTGATTACTGTCTGCTCATCTGCTTGACAATTGCCAGCTGAGCTGCACGATTCCTGCCTGTCATCTCCTTGACAATTGCCACCTGTGCTGCGTAATTCCTGCCTGCTCATCTACTTGATTATTGCCAGCTGAGCAGCATGATTTCTCAGAGCTGAGTTCCATGATTATTGCCTGCTGCCTGATTCCTGCCTACTCAGCTCTTTGTTCATTGCCTCCAGAGGCACATGATCAGTGTATGACACCAAACATGATCAGCACAGGATTAGTCACATGATCAATGCATGATAAACCAGGTGATCAGTGCATGATCAATTACGTGATCAGTGCATGATCAGTCAGGTGACCAGTACATGGTAGCTGCATGATCATTGCATGATCATTCACGTGATAAGTGCATGATCAGCCACGTGATCAATGCATGATCAGCCACATGATCAGTGCATGATCAATTACGTGATCATTGCATGATCAGCCACGTGAGCAGTGCATGATAGCCACGTGATCAGTGCATGATCTGTCACATGATCAGTGTATGATCAACCACGTGATCAATGCATGATCAGCCACATGATCAGTGCATGATCAATTATGTGATCAGTGCATGATCACCACCTGAGCCGTGCATGATAGCCACGAGATCAGTGCATGATCAGTCACGTGAAGAGTGCATGATATGTCACCTGATCAGTGCATGATCAATTACGTGATCAGTGCATGATCACTCACGTGACCAGTACATGGTAGCTATGTGATCATTGCATGATCAGCCAAGTAATCAGTGAATGATAGCCAACTGATCAGTGCATGATCAGTCACGTGATCAGTGCTTGGTGAGTCACGTGATGAGTGCAAGATCAGTCACGTGATCAGTGTATGATGATCCACGTGATCAGTGCATGTGAAGTCATGTAATCAATGCATGATAGCTCCGTGATCAGTGCACGATCAGTCCCGTGAAGAGTGCATGATCAGCCAAGTGACCAGTGCAAGATAGCTACGTGATCAGTGCATGATCAGTCACATGATCAGTGCATGATCAGCCACGTCATCAGTGCATGATAGCCACGTGATCAGTGCATACAATTACGTGATCATTGCATGTGCAATCACGTGATCAGTGCATGAGAGCCACGTGATCAGTGCATGAATAGTCACGTGATAGGTGTGTGATCAGCCACGTGGACACTGCATGCTCAGTCACGTGATCAGGGCCTGCTGAGCTGCGTGATTACTGTCTGCTCATCTGCTTGACAATTTCCAGCTGAGCTGCACGATTCCTGCCTGTCATCTCCTTGACAATTGCCACCTGTGCTGCGTAATTCCTGCCTGCTCATCTACTTGATTATTGCCAGCTGAGCAGCATGATTTCTCAGAGGTGAGTTCCATGATTATAGCCTGCTGACTGATTCCTGCCTACTCAGCTCTATGTTCATTGCCTCCAGAGGCACATGATCAGTGTGTGACACCAAACATGATCAGCACATGATCAGTCACAGGATCAATGCATGATAAGCCAGGTGAACAGTGCATGATCAATTATGTGATCAGTGCATGATCAGTCATGTGACCAGTACATGGTAGCTGCGTGATCATTGCATGATCAGTCACGTGAGCAGTGCATGATAGCCACGTGATCAGGGCATGATCAGTCACGTGATCAGTGCATGATCAATTACGTGATCATTGCATGATCAGTCACGTGACCAGTACATGGTAACTACGTGATCATTGCATGATAAGCCAAGTGAGCAGTGCATTATAGCCACGTGATCTGTGCATGATAGCCACGTGATCAGTGCATGATAGCCACGTGATCAGTGCATGATCAGTCACGTGATACGTGTGAGATCAGCCACGTTATCAGTGCATGATAGCCACGTTATCAATTCATGAGTTGTCACGTGATCTTTGCATGACCAGGCACGTGATCAGTGTATGATCAGCCACGTGATCAGTGCATGATAGCCACGTGATCAGTGCATGATCAGTCATGTGAACAGTGCATGATCAGTCACGTGATCAGTGTATGATCACCCAAGTCATCAATGCATGATCAATTACATGATCAGTGCATGATCAGTCACGTGACCAGTACATGGTAGGTATGTGATCGTTGTATGATCAGCCACGTAAGCTGTGCATGATAGCCACGTGATCAGTGCATGATCAGTCACGTGATCATTGCATGAACAATCACGGGATCAGTTCATGATCAATTACATTACCATTGCATGATCAGTCACGTGAACAGTACATGTTAGCTACGTGATCATTGCAGGATCAGCCACGTGAGCACTGCATGATAGACACGTGATCAGTGCATGATCAGCTACGTGAGCAGTGTATGATCAGCCACGTGATCAGTTTCTGATCAGACACATGAACAGTGTATGATCAGCCACGTGATCAGTGCATGATAGATACGTGATCAGTTCATGATTAGTCACGTGATCTGTGAATGACAGGCACGTAATCAGTGCCTGATATCCACGTGATCAGTGAATTATAGCCACGTGATCAGTTCATGATTAGTCACGTGATCTGTGCATGACCAGGCACGTGAACAGTGTATGATCAGCCACGTGATCAGTGCAGTATAGCCACGTGATCAGTGCATGATCAGCCACGTCATCAGTGCATGATAGGCACGTGATCAGTGCGTACAATTACGTGATCAGTGCATGTGCAATCACGTGATCAGTGCATGAGAGCCACGTGATCAGTGCATGATCAGTCACGTGATAGGTGTGTGATCAGCCATGTGAACAGTGCATGCTCCGTCACGTGATCAGGGCCTGCAGAGCTGCGTGATTACTGTCTGCTCATCTGCTTGACAATTGCCAGCTGAGCTGCACGATTCCTGCCTGTCATCTCCTTGACAATTGCCACCTGTGCTGCGTAATTCCTGCCTGCTCATCTACTTGATTATTGCCAGCTGAGCAGCATGATTTCTCAGAGCTGAGTTCCATGATTATTGCCTGCTGCCTGATTCCTGCCTACTCAGCTCTTTGTTCATTGCCTCCAGAGGCACATGATCAGTGTATGACACCAAACATGATCAGAACAGGATTAGTCACATGATCAATGCATGATAAACCAGGTGATCAGTGCATGATCAATTACGTGATCAGTGCATGTGCAATCACGTGATCAGTGCATGAGAGCCACGTGATCAGTGCATGATCAGTCACGTGATAGGTGTGTGATCAGCCATGTGAACAGTGCATGCTCCGTCACGTGATCAGGGCCTGCAGAGCTGCGTGATTACTGTCTGCTCATCTGCTTGACAATTGCCAGCTGAGCTGCACGATTCCTGCCTGTCATCTCCTTGACAATTGCCACCTGTGCTGCGTAATTCCTGCCTGCTCATCTACTTGATTATTGCCAGCTGAGCAGCATGATTTCTCAGAGCTGAGTTCCATGATTATTGCCTGCTGCCTGATTCCTGCCTACTCAGCTCTTTGTTCATTGCCTCCAGAGGCACATGATCAGTGTATGACACCAAACATGATCAGAACAGGATTAGTCACATGATCAATGCATGATAAACCAGGTGATCAGTGCATGATCAATTACGTGATCAGTGCATGATCAGTCAGGTGACCAGTACATGGTAGCTGCATGATCATTGCATGATCATTCACGTGATAAGTGCATGATCAGCCACGTGATCAATGCATGATCAGCCACATGATCAGTGCATGATCAATTACGTGATCATTGCATGATCAGCCACGTGAGCAGTGCATGATAGCCACGTGATCAGTGCATGATCTGTCACATGATCAGTGTATGATCAACCACGTGATCAATGCATGATCAGCCACATGATCAGTGCATGATCAATTATGTGATCAGTGCATGATCACCACCTGAGCCGTGCATGATAGCCACGAGATCAGTGCATGATCAGTCACGTGAAGAGTGCATGATATGTCACCTGATCAGTGCATGATCAATTACGTGATCAGTGCATGATCACTCACGTGACCAGTACATGGTAGCTATGTGATCATTGCATGATCAGCCAAGTGACCAGTGCAAGATAGCTACGTGATCAGTGCATGATCAGTCACATGATCAGTGCATGATCAGCCACGTCATCAGTGCATGATAGCCACGTGATCAGTGCATACAATTACGTGATCATTGCATGTGCAATCACGTGATCAGTGCATGAGAGCCACGTGATCAGTACATGAATAGTCACGTGATAGGTGTGTGATCAGCCACGTGGACACTGCATGCTCAGTCACGTGATCAGGGCCTGCTGAGCTGCGTGATTACTGTCTGCTCATCTGCTTGACAATTGCCAGCTGAGCTGCATGATTCCTGCCTGTCATCTCCTTGACAATTGCCACCTGTGCTGCGTAATTCCTGCCTGCTCATCTACTTGATTATTGCCAGCTGAGCAGCATGATTTCTCAGAGCTGAGTTACATGATTATTGCCTGCTCACTGATTCCTGCCTACTCAGCTCTTTGTTCATTGCCTCCAGAGGCACATGATCAGTGTATGACACCAAACATGATCAGCACAGGATCAGTCACATGATCAATGCATGATAAGCCAGGTGATCAGTGCATGATCAATTACGTGATCAGTGCATGATCAGTCATGTGACCAATACATGGTAGCTGCGTGAACATTGCACGATCAGCCACGGGAGCAGTGCATGATAGCCACGTGATCAGTGCATGATCAATTATGTGATCACTGCATGATCAGTCACGTGACCAGTACATGGTAGCTACGTGATCATTGCATGATCAGCCACGTGATCAGTGCATGATAGCCATGTGATCAGTGCATGATAGCCACGTGATCAGTGCATGATCATTCACGTGATACGTGTGTGATCAGCCACGTGATCAGTGCATGATAGCCACTTGAACAGTGCATGATCAGTCACGTGAACAGTGCATGATCAGTCATGTGATGAGTGTATGATCAGCCACGTATCAGTGCATGATCAATTACGTGATCAGTGCCTGATCAGTCACGTGACCAGTACATGGTAGCTATGTGATCATTGTATGATCAGCCACGTAAGCAGTGCATGATAGCCACGTGATCAGTGCATGATGAGTCACGTGATCAGTGCATGATCAGTCACGTGATCAGTGCATGAACAATTACGTTACCATTGAATGGTGAGTCACGTGACCAGTACATGTTAGCTACGTGATCATTGCATGATCAGCCACGTGATCAGTGCCTCATAGCCACGTAATCAGTGCATGATCAGTCACGTGATACGTGTGTCATCAGCCACGTGATCAGTGCATGATATCCACGTGATCAGTGCATGATAGCCACGTGATCACTTCATGATTAGTCACGTGATCAGTGCATGATAGGCATGTGATCAGTGCATGATCAGTCAGTTGAACAGTGCATGATCAGTCACGTGATCAGTGTACGATCAGCCACGTGATAAGTGCATGAACAATTACGTGATCAGTGCATGATCAGTCACGTGACCAGTACATGGTAGCTATGTGATCATTGTATGAGCAGCCAGGTAAGCTGTGCATGATAGCCACGTGTGCAGTGCATGATCAGTCACGTGATCAGTGCATGATCAGTCACGTGATTAGTGCATGGTCAATTACATTACCATTGCATGATCAGTCACGTGACCAGTATATGTTAGCTACGTGAACATTGCAGGATCAGCCACGTGAGCACTGCATGATAGACACGTGATCACTGCATTATCAGACACGTGAACAGTGTATGATCAGCCACGTAATCAGTTCATGATACCTACGTGATCAGTTCATGATTAGTCCCGGGACCTGTGCATGACAGCCACGTAATCAGTGCATGATATCCACGCGAACAGTGAATTATAGCCACGTGCTCAGTTCATGATTAGTCACATGATCTGTGCATGACCAGGCACTTGAACAGTTTATGATCAGCCACGTGATCAGTGCATTATAGCCACGTGATCATTGCATGATCAGTCAAGTGATCAGTGTGTGAACAGTCTCGTGATCAGTGCATGATCAGTCACGTGACCAGTACATGATCAGTCACGTGAAGAGTGCATGATCATTTAACTGATCTGTGCATGATCAGTCATGTGACCAGTACATGGTAGCTACGTGATCATTGCATGATCAGCCACGTGAGCCGTGCATGATAGCCACGAGATCAGTGCATGATCAGTCACGTGATCAGTGCATGATCAGTCACGTAATCTGTGCATGACCAGGCACGTGATCAGTGTATGACCAGCCAAGTGATCAGTGCATGATAGCCACGTGATCAGTGCATGATCAGTCACGTGATCAGTGCATGATCAGTGACGTGATCAGTGTATGATCAGCCACGTTATCAGTGCATGATCAGCCAAATGATTAGTGCATGATCAATTACGTGATCAGTGCATGATCAGTCATGTGACCAGCACATGGTTGCTATGTGATCATTGCATGATCAGCCCCGTGAGCAGTGCATGATAGCCACGTGATCAGTGCATGATCAGTTTCGGGAGCAAAGTATGATCAGCCACTTGATCAGTGCATAATAGCCACGTGATCACTGCATGAACATTCACGTGATCAGTGTATGATCAGCCACGTGAACAGTGCATGCTCAGTCACGTGATCAGGGCCTGCTGAGCTGCTTGATTACTGTCTGCTTATCTGCTTGACAATTGCCAGCTGAGCTGCACGATTCCTGCCTGTCATCTCCTTGACAATTGCCACCTGTGCTGCGTAATTCCTGCCTGCTCATCTACTTGATTATTGCCAGCTGAGCAGCATGATTTCTCAGAGCTCATTTCCATGATTATTGCCTGCTCACTGATTCCTGCCTAATCAGTTCTTTGTTCATTGCCTCCAGAGGCACATGATCAGTGTATGAAACCAAACATGATCAGCACATGATCAGTCACATTATCAATGCATGATAAGCCAGGTGATCAGTGCATGATCAATTACGTGATCAGTGCATGATCAGTCATGGGACCAGTACATGGTAGCTGGGTGATCATTGCATGATAAGCCACGTGAGCAATGCATGATAGCCACGTGATCAGTGCATGATCAGTCACGTGATCATTGCATGATCAGTCACGTGATCAGTGAATGATCAGCCACGTGATCAGTGCATGATCAATTACGTGATCATTGCATGATCAGTCACGTGACCAGTACATGGTAACTACGTGATCATTGCATGATCAGCCACGTGATCTGTGCATGATAGCCACGTGATCAGTGCATGATAGCCACGTGATCAGTGCATGATCAGTCACGTGATACGTGTGAGATCAGCCACGTGATCAGTGCATGATATCCACGTGATCAGTGCATGATAGCCACGTGATCACTTCATGATTAGTCGCGTGATCTGTGCAAGACCAGGCACGTGATCATTGTATGATCAGCCACGTGATCAGTGCATGATAGCCACGTGTTCAGTACATGATCAATTACATGATCAGTGCATGATCAGTCACGTGACCAGTACATGGTAGCTATGTTATCATTGTATGAGCAGCCAGGTAAGCTATGCATGACAGCCACGTGATCAGTGCATGATCAGCCACGTCATCAGTGCATGATAGGCACGTGATCAGTGCATACAAGTACGTGATCAGTGCATGTGCAATCACGTCATCAGTGCATGAGAGCCACGTGATCAATGCATGATCAGTCACGTGATAGGTGTGTGATCAGCCACGTGAACAGTGCATGCTCCGTCACGTGATCAGGGCCTGCTGAGCTGCGTGATTACTGTCTGCTCATCTGCTTGACAATTGCCAGCTGAGCTGCACGATTCCTGCCTGTCATCTCCTTGACAATTGCCACCTGTGCTGCGTAATTCCTGCCTGCTCATCTACTTGATTATTGCCAGCTGAGCAGCATGATTTCTCAGAGCTGAGTTCCATGATTATTGCCTGCTCACTGATTCCTGCCTACTCAGCTCTTTTTTCATTGCCTCCAGAGGCACATGATCAGTGTATGACACCAAACATGATCAGAACAGGATCAGTCACATGATCAGTGCATGATAAGCCAGGTGATCAGTGCATGATCAATTACGTGATCAGTGCATGATCAGTCATGTGACCAGTACATGGTAGCTGCGTGATCATTGCATGATCAGCCAAGTGAGCAGTGCATGTTAGCCACGTGATCAGTGCATGATCAGTCACGTGATCAGTGCATGATCAGTCTCGTGATCAGTACATGATCAGCCACGTGATCAGTGCATGATCAATTATGTGATCAGTGCATGATCAGTCACGTGACCAGTACATGGTAGCTACGAGATCATTGCATGATCAGCCACGTGATCAGTGCATGATATCCACGTGATCAGTGCATGATAGCCACGTGATCACTTCATGATTAGTCACGTGGTCTGTTCAAGACCAGGCACGTGATCATTGTATGATCAGCCACGGGATCAGTGCATGATAGCCACGTGATCAGTATATGATCAATTACGTGATCAGTGCATGATCAGTCACGTGACCAGTACATGGTAGCTATGTGATCATTGTATGAGCAGCAAGGTAAGCTGTGCATGATAGCCACGTGATCAGTGCATGATCAGTCACGTGATCAGTGCATGATCAGTCACGTGATCAGTGCCTGATCAATTATATTACCATTGCATGATCAGTCACGTGACCAGTACATGTTAGCTACGTGATCATTGCAGGATCAGCCACGTGAGCACTGCATGATAGACACGTGATCAGTGCATGATCAGCTCGTGAACAGTGTATGATGAGCCAGGTGATCAGTGCATAATACCTAGGTGATCAGTTCATGATTAGTCACGTGATTTGTGCATGACCAGGCACGTGAACAGTGTATGATCAGCCACGTGATCAGTGCATTATAGCCACGTGATCATTGCATGATCAGTCAAGTGATCAGTGCGTGAACAGTCTCGTGATCAGTGCATGATCAGTCAGGTGACCAGTACATGATCAGTCACGTGAACAGTGCATGATCATTTACGTGATCTGTGCATGATCAGTCACGTGACCAATATATGGTAGCTACGTGATCATTGCATGACCAGCCATGTGAGCAGTGCATGATAGCCACGTGATCAGTGCATGATCAGTCACGTGATCAGTACATGATCAGTCACGTGAACAGTGCATGATCATTTACGTGATCTGTGCATGATGAGTCACATGACCAGGATATGGTAGCTACGTGATCATTGCATGACCAGCCACGTGAGCAGTGTATGATACCCATGTGATGTGTGCATGATCAGTTACGTGAGCAGAGTATGATTAGCCACGTGATCAGTGCATGAGTGCCACGTATTCAGTGCATGATCAGTCACGTGACAGGTTTGTGATCAGCCACGTGAACAGTGCATGTTCAGCCACGTGATCAGTGCATGATAGCCACGTGATCAGTGCATGATCAGTTACGTGAGCAGTGTATGATCAGCCACGTGATCAGTGCATAGTCAAACACGTGAACAGTGTATGATCAGGCACGTGATCAGTGCATGATATCCAAGTGATCAGTGCATGTTCAATCACGTGATCAGTGTATGAACAGCCACGTGAACAGTGCATGCTCAGTCACGTGATCAGGGCCTGCTGAGCTGCGTGATTACTGTCTGCTCATGTGCTTGACAATTGGCAGCTGAGCTGCACGATTCCTGCCTGTCATCTCCTTGACAATTGCCAGCTGTGCTGCGTAATTCCTGCCTGCTCAGCTGCTTGATTATTGCCAGCTGAGCAGCATGATTCCTCACAGCTGAGTTCCATGATTATCGCCTCCTGACTGTTTGATTCGTGCCTACTCAGCTGTTTGTTTATTGACTCCAGAGGCACATGATCAGTGTATGATAGCAAACATGATCAGCGCATGATCAATCACATGATCAGCGCCATTAACTCACGTGATCACTACATGATAGTCATGTGATCTGTCCATGCTCAATCACGGTATCAGTGCATGATCAGCCACGTGATCAGTGCATGATAGCCACGTGATCATTGCATGATAGCTACCTGATCAGTGCATGATCAGCCAGGTGATCAGTGCATGATAGCTACATGATCAGTTCATGATTAGTCACGTGATCTGTGCATGACCAGGCAGGTGATCAGTGTATGATCAGCCACGTGAACAGTGCATGATAGCCACGTGATCAGTGCATGATCCGTCACCTGATGGGTGTATGATCAGACACGTGACCGGTACATGTTAGCTACATGATCATTGCATGATCAGCAACGTGAGTAGTTCATGATAGCCACATGATCAGTGCATGATCAGTCACGTGATAAGTGCATGATCAGTCAGGTAATCTGTGCATGACCAGGCACGTGATCAGTGTATGACCAGCCAAGTGATCAGTGCATGATAGCCACGTGATCAGTGCAGGATCAATCACGTGATCAGTGTATGATCAGCCACGTGAACAGTGAATGCTCAGTCACGTGATCAGGGCCTGGGGAGCTGCGTGATTACTGTCTGCTCATCTGCTTGACAATTGCCAGCTGAGCTGCACGATTCCTGCCGGTCATGTCCTTGACAATTGCCACCTGTGCTGCGTAATTCCTGCCTGCTCATCTACTTGATTATTGCTAGCTGAGCAGCATGATTTCTCAGAGCTGAGTTCCATGATTATTGCCTGCTCACTGATTCCTCCCTACTCAGCTCTTTGTTCATTGCCTCCAGAGGCACATGATCAGTGTATGACACCAAACATGATCAGCACATGATCAGTCACATGATCAATGCATGATAATCCAGGTGATCAGTGCATGATCAATTACGTGATCAGTGCATGATCAGTCATGTGACCAGTACATGGTAGCTGCGTGATCATTGCATGATCAGCCACGTTAGCAGTGCATGATACCCACGTGGTCAGTGCATGACCAGTCACGTGATCATTGCATGATCAGCCACGTGCGCAGTGCATGATACCCACGTGGTCAGTGCATGACCGGTCACGTGATCAGTGCATGATCAGTCATGAGACCAGTACATGGTAGCTACGTGATCATTGCATGATCAGCCACGTGATCAGTGCATGATCAGTTACCTGAGCAGTGTATGATCAGCCACGTGATCAGTGCATGATCAGTCACGTGACACGTGTGTGACCAGCCACGTGATCAGTGCATGATACCTACGTGATCAGTTCATGATTAGTCACGTGATCTGTGCATGACAGGCACGTAATCAGTGCATGATATCCACGTGATCAGTGAATTATAGCCACGTGATCAGTTCATGATTATTCACATGATCTGTGCATGACCAGGCACGTGAACAGTGTATGATCAGCCACGTGATCAGTGCATTATAGCCACGTGATCATTGCATGATCAGTCAAGTGATCAGTGCATGATCAGTCACGTAATCTGTGCATGACCAGGCACGTGATCAGTGTATGACCAGCCAAGTGATCAGTGCATGATCAGCCACGTGAACAGTACATGGTTGCTACGTGATCATTGCATAATCAGCCACGTAAGCAGAGCATGATAGCCACGTGATCAGTGCTTGATCAGTCACGTGAACAGTGCATGATCATTTACGTGATCTGTGCATGATCAGTCACATGACCAGTATATGGTAGCTAAGTGATCATTGCATGACCAGCCACGTGAGCAGTGCATGATACCCATGTGATGTGTGAATGATCAGTTAGGTGAGCAGAGTATGTTCAGCCACGTGATCAGTGCATGATAGCCACGTGATCAGAGCATGATAGCTGCGTGAGTAGTGTACGATCAGCCACGTGATCAGTGCATGGTCAGACACGTGAACATGTATGATCAGCCACGTGATCAGTGCATGATATCCATGTGATCAGTGCATGATCAATCACGTGATCAGTGTATGATCAGCCACGAGAACAGTGCATGCTCAGTCACGTGATCAGGGCCTGCTGAGCTGCGTGATTACTGTCTGCTCATCTGCTTGACCATTGCCAGCTGAGCTGCACGATTCCTGCCTGTCATCTGCTTGACAATTGCCAGCTGTGCTGCGTAATTCCTGCCTGCTCAGCTGCTTGATTATTGCCAGCTGAGCAGCATGATTCCTCACAGCTGAGTTCCATGATTATTGCCTGCTGACTGTTTGATTCGTGCCTACTCAGCTCTTTGTTTATTGCCTCCAGAGGCACATGATCAGTGTATGATAGCAAACATGATCAGCGCATGATCAGACACATGATCAGCGCCATTAAGTCAAGTGATCATTACATGATAGTCATGTGATCAGTCCATGCTCAGTCACGGTAACAGTGCATGATCTGCCAGGTGATCAGTGCATGATAGCTACGTGATCAGTTCATGACTACTCACGTGATCTGTGCATGACCAGCCAAGTGATCAGTGCATGATAGCCACGTGATCAGTGCATGATCAGTCAAGTGATCAGTGCATGATCAGTCACGTGATCAGTGTATGATCAGTCACGTGATACGTGTGTGACCAGCCACGTGATCAGTGCATGATATCCACGTGATCAGTGCATGTTAGCCACGTGATCAGTGCATGATCAGTCACGTAAGCAGTGTATGATCTGCCACGGATCAATGCATGATCAATTACGTGATCAGTGCATGATCAGTCAAGTGACCAGTACATGGTAGCTATGTGATCATTGTTTGATCAGCCACGTAAGCAGTGCATGATAGCCACGTGATCTGTGCATGATCAGTCAAGTGATCAGTGCATGATCAGTCACGTGATCAGTGCATGATCAATTATGTTACCATTGCATAATCAGTCACGTGACCAGTACATGTTAGCTACTTGATCATTGCAGGATCAGCCACGTGAACACTTCATGATAGACACGTGATCAGTGCATGATCAGCTACGTGAGCAGTGTACCATTAGCTACGTGATCAGTGCATGATCAGACACGTGAACAGTGTATGATCAGCCACGTGATCAGTGCATGATCAGACATGTGAACAGTGTATGATCAGCCACGTGATTAGTGCATGATACCTACGTGATCAGTTCATGATTAGTCACGTGATCTGTGCATGACAGGCACGTAATCAGTGCATGATATCCACGTGATCAGTGAATTATAGCCACGTGATCAGTTCATGATTAGTCAAGTGATCCGTGCAAGATCAAGCACGCGAACAGTGTATGATCAGGAACGTGATCAGTGCATTATAGCCACGTGATCATTGCATGATCAGTCAAATGATCAGTGCGTGAACAGTCACGTGATCAGTGCATGCTCAGTCACGTGACCAGTACATGATCAGTTACGTGAGCAGTGTATGATCAGCCACGTGATCAGTGCATGGTCAAACACGTTAACACTGTATGATCAGCCACGTGATCAGTGCATGATATCCAAGTGATCAGTGCATGATCAATCACGTGATCAGTGTATGATCAGCCACATGATCAGTGCATGATCAGTTACGTGAGCAGTGTATGACCAGCCACGTGATCAGTGCATGGTCAGACACATGAACAGTGTATGATCAGGCACGTGATCATTGCATGATATCCAAGTGATCAGTGCATAATCAATCACGTGTTCAGTGTATGATCAGCCACGTGAACAGTGCATGCACAGTCACGTGATCTGTGCATGACCAGGCACGTGATCAGTGTATGACTAGCCAAGTTACCAGTGCATGATAGCCACCTGATCAGTGCATGATCAGTAACGTGAACAGTGTATGATCAGCCACGTGATCAGTGCATGATACCTACGTGATCAGTTCATGATTAGTCACGTGATCTGTGCATGACAGGCACGTAATCAGTGCATGATATCCACGTGATCAGTGAATTATAGCCACGTGATCAGTTCATGATTATTCACGTGATCTGTGCATGACCAGGCACGTGAACAGTGTATGATCAGCCACGTGATCAGTGCATTATAGCCACGTGATCATTGCATGATCAGTCAAGTGATCAGTGCATGATCAGTCACGTAATCTGTGCATGACCAGGCACGTGATCAGTGTATGACCAGCCAAGTGATCAGTGCATGATCAGCCACGTGAACAGTACATGGTTGCTACGTGATCATTGCATGATCAGCCACGTAAGCAGAGCATGATAGCCACGTGATCAGTGCTTGATCAGTCACGTGAACAGTGCATGATCATTTACGTGATCTGTGCATGATCAGTCACATGACCAGTATATGGTAGCTAAGTGATCATTGCATGACCAGCCACGTGAGCAGTGCATGATACCCATGTGATGTGTGCATGATCAGTTAGGTGAGCAGAGTATGTTCAGCCACGTGATCAGTGCATGATAGCCACGTGATCAGAGCATGATAGCTGCGTGAGTAGTGTACGATCAGCCACGTGATCAGTGCATGGTCAGACACGTGAACATGTATGATCAGCCACGTGATCAGTGCATGATCAATCACGTGATCAGTGTATGATCAGCCACGAGAACAGTGCATGCTCAGTCACGTGATCAGGGCCTGCTGAGCTGCGTGATTACTGTCTGCTCATCTGCTTGACCATTGCCAGCTGAGCTGCACGATTCCTGCCTGTCATCTGCTTGACATTTGCCAGCTGTGCTGCGTAATTCCTGCCTGCTCAGCTGCTTGATTATTGCCAGCTGAGCAGCATGATTCCTCACAGCTGAGTTCCATGATTATTGCCTGCTGACTGTTTGATTCGTGCCTACTCAGCTCTTTGTTTATTGCCTCCAGAGGCACATGATCAGTGTATGATAGTAAACATGATCAGCGCATGATCAGACACATGATCAGCGCCATTAAGTCAAGTGATCATTACATGATAGTCATGTGATCAGTCCATGCTCAGTCACGGTAACAGTGCATGATCAGCCAGGTGATCAGTGCATGATAGCTACGTGATCAGTTCATGATTACTCACGTGATCTGTGCATGACCAGCCAAGTGATCAGTGCATGATAGCCACGTGATCAGTGCATGATCAGTCAAGTGATCAGTGCATGATCAGTCACGTGATCAGTGTATGATCAGCCACGTGATCAGTGCATGATCAGCCAGGTGATCAGTGCATGATCAATTACATGATCAGTGCATGATCAGTCACGTGATCAGTGTATGATCAGTCACATGATCAATGCATGATAAGCCAGGTGATCAGTGCATGATCAATTACGTGATCAGTGCATGATCAGTCATGTGACCAGTACATGGTAGCTGTGTGATCATTGCATGATCAGCCACATGAGCAGTGCATGATAGCCACGTGATCAGTGCATGGTCAGACACATGAACAGTGTATGATCAGGCACGTGATCATTGCATGATATCCAAGTGATCAGTGCATAATCAATCACGTGTTCAGTGTATGATCAGCCACGTGAACAGTGCATGCACAGTCACGTGATCAGTGTATGACTAGCCAAGTTACCAGTGCATGATAGCCACCTGATCAGTGCATGATCAGTAACGTGAACAGTGTATGATCAGCCACGTGATCAGTGCATGATACCTACGTGATCAGTTCATGATTAGTCACGTGATCTGTGCATGACAGGCACGTAATCAGTGCATGATATCCACGTGATCAGTGAATTATAGCCACGTGATCAGTTCATGATTATTCACGTGATCTGTGCATGACCAGGCACGTGAACAGTGTATGATCAGCCACGTGATCAGTGCATTATAGCCACGTGATCATTGCATGATCAGTCAAGTGATCAGTGCATGATCAGTCACGTAATCTGTGCATGACCAGGCACGTGATCAGTGTATGACCAGCCAAGTGATCAGTGCATGATCAGCCACGTGAACAGTACATGGTTGCTACGTGATCATTGCATGATCAGCCACGTAAGCAGAGCATGATAGCCACGTGATCAGTGCTTGATCAGTCACGTGAACAGTGCATGATCATTTACGTGATCTGTGCATGATCAGTCACATGACCAGTATATGGTAGCTAAGTGATCATTGCATGACCAGCCACGTGAGCAGTGCATGATACCCATGTGATGTGTGCATGATCAGTTAGGTGAGCAGAGTATGTTCAGCCACGTGATCAGTGCATGATAGCCACGTGATCAGAGCATGATAGCTGCGTGAGTAGTGTACGATCAGCCACGTGATCAGTGCATGGTCAGACACGTGAACATGTATGATCAGCCACGTGATCAGTGCATGATATCCATGTGATCAGTGCATGATCAATCACGTGATCAGTGTATGATCAGCCACGAGAACAGTGCATGCTCAGTCACGTGATCAGGGCCTGCTGAGCTGCGTGATTACTGTCTGCTCATCTGCTTGACCATTGCCAGCTGAGCTGCACGATTCCTGCCTGTCATCTGCTTGACAATTGCCAGCTGTGCTGCGTAATTCCTGCCTGCTCAGCTGCTTGATTATTGCCAGCTGAGCAGCATGATTCCTCACAGCTGAGTTCCATGATTATTGCCTGCTGACTGTTTGATTCGTGCCTACTCAGCTCTTTGTTTATTGCCTCCAGAGGCACATGATCAGTGTATGATAGCAAACATGATCAGCGCATGATCAGACACATGATCAGCGCCATTAAGTCAAGTGATCATTACATGATAGTCATGTGATCAGTCCATGCTCAGTCACGGTAACAGTGCATGATCTGCCAGGTGATCAGTGCATGATAGCTACGTGATCAGTTCATGATTACTCACGTGATCTGTGCATGACCAGCCAAGTGATCAGTGCATGATAGCCACGTGATCAGTGCATGATCAGTCAAGTGATCAGTGCATGATCAGTCACGTGATCAGTGTATGATCAGTCACGTGATACGTGTGTGACCAGCCACGTGATCAGTGCATGATATCCACGTGATCAGTGCATGTTAGCCACGTGATCAGTGCATGATCAGTCACGTAAGCAGTGTATGATCTGCCACGGATCAATGCATGATCAATTACGTGATCAGTGCATGATCAGTCAAGTGACCAGTACATGGTAGCTATGTGATCATTGTTTGATCAGCCACGTAAGCAGTGCATGATAGCCACGTGATCAGTGCATGATCAGCCACGTGAACAGTACATGGTTGCTACGTGATCATTGCATAATCAGCCACGTAAGCAGAGCATGATAGCCACGTGATCAGTGCTTGATCAGTCACGTGAACAGTGCATGATCATTTACGTGATCTGTGCATGATCAGTCACATGACCAGTATATGGTAGCTAAGTGATCATTGCATGACCAGCCACGTGAGCAGTGCATGATACCCATGTGATGTGTGCATGATCAGTTAGGTGAGCAGAGTATGTTCAGCCACGTGATCAGTGCATGATAGCCACGTGATCAGAGCATGATAGCTGCGTGAGTAGTGTACGATCAGCCACGTGATCAGTGCATGGTCAGACACGTGAACATGTATGATCAGCCACGTGATCAGTGCATGATATCCATGTGATCAGTGCATGATCAATCACGTGATCAGTGTATGATCAGCCACGAGAACAGTGCATGCTCAGTCACGTGATCAGGGCCTGCTGAGCTGCGTGATTACTGTCTGCTCATCTGCTTGACCATTGCCAGCTGAGCTGCACGATTCCTGCCTGTCATCTGCTTGACAATTGCCAGCTGTGCTGCGTAATTCCTGCCTGCTCAGCTGCTTGATTATTGCCAGCTGAGCAGCATGATTCCTCACAGCTGAGTTCCATGATTATTGCCTGCTGACTGTTTGATTCGTGCCTACTCAGCTCTTTGTTTATTGCCTCCAGAGGCACATGATCAGTGTATGATAGCAAACATGATCAGCGCATGATCAGACACATGATCAGCGCCATTAAGTCAAGTGATCATTACATGATAGTCATGTGATCAGTCCATGCTCAGTCACGGTAACAGTGCATGATCTGCCAGGTGATCAGTGCATGATAGCTACGTGATCAGTTCATGATTACTCACGTGATCTGTGCATGACCAGCCAAGTGATCAGTGCATGATAGCCACGTGATCAGTGCATGATCAGTCAAGTGATCAGTGCATGATCAGTCACGTGATCAGTGTATGATCAGTCACGTGATACGTGTGTGACCAGCCACGTGATCAGTGCATGATATCCACGTGATCAGTGCATGTTAGCCACGTGATCAGTGCATGATCAGTCACGTAAGCAGTGTATGATCTGCCACGGATCAATGCATGATCAATTACGTGATCAGTGCATGATCAGTCAAGTGACCAGTACATGGTAGCTATGTGATCATTGTTTGATCAGCCACGTAAGCAGTGCATGATAGCCACGTGATCTGTGCATGATCAGTCAAGTGATCAGTGCATGATCAGTCACGTGATCAGTGCATGATCAATTATGTTACCATTGCATAATCAGTCACGTGACCAGTACATGTTAGCTACTTGATCATTGCAGGATCAGCCACGTGAACACTTCATGATAGACACGTGATCAGTGCATGATCAGCTACGTGAGCAGTGTACCATTAGCTACGTGATCAGTGCATGATCAGACACGTGAACAGTGTATGATCAGCCACGTGATCAGTGCATGATCAGACATGTGAACAGTGTATGATCAGCCACGTGATTAGTGCATGATACCTACGTGATCAGTTCATGATTAGTCACGTGATCTGTGCATGACAGGCACGTAATCAGTGCATGATATCCACGTGATCAGTGAATTATAGCCACGTGATCAGTTCATGATTAGTCAAGTGATCCGTGCAAGATCAAGCACGCGAACAGTGTATGATCAGGAACGTGATCAGTGCATTATAGCCACGTGATCATTGCATGATCAGTCAAATGATCAGTGCGTGAACAGTCACGTGATCAGTGCATGCTCAGTCACGTGACCAGTACATGATCAGTTACGTGAGCAGTGTATGATCAGCCACGTGATCAGTGCATGGTCAAACACGTTAACACTGTATGATCAGCCACGTGATCAGTGCATGATATCCAAGTGATCAGTGCATGATCAATCACGTGATCAGTGTATGATCAGCCACATGATCAGTGCATGATCAGTTACGTGAGCAGTGTATGACCAGCCACGTGATCAGTGCATGGTCAGACACATGAACAGTGTATGATCAGGCACGTGATCATTGCATGATATCCAAGTGATCAGTGCATAATCAATCACGTGTTCAGTGTATGATCAGCCACGTGAACAGTGCATGCACAGTCACGTGATCTGTGCATGACCAGGCACGTGATCAGTGTATGACTAGCCAAGTTACCAGTGCATGATAGCCACCTGATCAGTGCATGATCAGTAACGTGAACAGTGTATGATCAGCCACGTGATCAGTGCATGATACCTACGTGATCAGTTCATGATTAGTCACGTGATCTGTGCATGACAGGCACGTAATCAGTGCATGATATCCACGTGATCAGTGAATTATAGCCACGTGATCAGTTCATGATTATTCACGTGATCTGTGCATGACCAGGCACGTGAACAGTGTATGATCAGCCACGTGATCAGTGCATTATAGCCACGTGATCATTGCATGATCAGTCAAGTGATCAGTGCATGATCAGTCACGTAATCTGTGCATGACCAGGCACGTGATCAGTGTATGACCAGCCAAGTGATCAGTGCATGATCAGCCACGTGAACAGTACATGGTTGCTACGTGATCATTGCATGATCAGCCACGTAAGCAGAGCATGATAGCCACGTGATCAGTGCTTGATCAGTCACGTGAACAGTGCATGATCATTTACGTGATCTGTGCATGATCAGTCACATGACCAGTATATGGTAGCTAAGTGATCATTGCATGACCAGCCACGTGAGCAGTGCATGATACCCATGTGATGTGTGCATGATCAGTTAGGTGAGCAGAGTATGTTCAGCCACGTGATCAGTGCATTATAGCCACGTGATCATTGCATGATCAGTCAAGTGATCAGTGTGTGAACATTCTCGTGATCAGTGCATGATCAGTCACGTGACCAGTACATGATCAGTCACGTGAAGAGTGCATGATCATTTAACTGATCTGTGCATGATCAGTCATGTGACCAGTACATGGTAGCTACGTGATCATTGCATGATCAGCCACGTGAGCCGTGCATGATAGCCACGAGATCAGTGCATGATCAGTCACGTGATCAGTGCATGATCAGTCACGTAATCTGTGCATGACCAGGCACGTGATCAGTGTATGACCAGCCAAGTGATCAGTGCATGATAGCCAAGTGATCAGTGCATGATCAGTCACGTGATCAGTGCATGATCAGTCACGTGATCAGTGTATGATCAGCCACGTGATCAGTGCATGATCAGCCAAATGATCAGTGCATGATCAATTACGTGATCAGTGCATGTTCAGTCATGTGACCAGTACATGGTTGCTATATGATCATTGCATGATCAGCCCCGTGAGCAGTGCATGATAGCCACGTGATCAGTGCATGATCAGTTTCGGGAGCAAAGTATGATCAGCCACTTGATCAGTGCATGATAGCTACGTGATCACTGCATGAACAATCACGTGATCAGTGTATGATCAGCCACGAGAACAGTGCATGCTCCGTCACGTGATCAGGGCCTGCTGAGCTTCGTGATTACTGTCTGCTCATCTGCTTGACAATTGCCAGCTGAGTTGCACGATTCCTGCCTGTCATCTCCTTGACAATTGCCACCTGTGCTGCGTAATTCCTGCCTGCTCATCTACTTGATTATTGCCAGCTGAGCAGCATGGTTTCTCAGAGCTGAGTTCCATGATAATTGCCTGCTGACTGATTCCTGCCTACTCAGCTCTTTTTTCATTGCCTCCAGAGGCACATGATCAGTGTATGACACCAAACACGATCAGCACATGATCAGTCACATGATCAATGCATGATAAGCCAGGTGATCAGTGCATGATCAATTACGTGATCAGTGCATGATCAGTCATGTGACCAGTGCATGGTAGCTGCGTGATCATTGCATGATAAGCCAATTGAGCAGTGCATGATAGCCACGTGATCAGTGCATGATCAGTCACGTGATCAGTGCATGATCAGTCACGTGATCAGTGCATGATCAATTACGTGATCATTGCATGATCAGTCACGTGACCAGTACATGGTAACTACGTGATCATTGCATGATAAGCCAAGTGAGCAGTGCATTATAGCCACGTGATCTGTGCATGATAGCCACGTGATCAGTGCATGATAGCCACGTGATCAGTGCATGATCAGTCACGTGATACGTGTGAGATCAGCCACGTTATCAGTGCATGATAGCCACGTTATCAATTCATGAGTTGTCACGTGATCTTTGCATGACCAGGCACGTGATCAGTGTATGATCAGCCACGTGATCAGTGCATGATAGCCACGTGATCAGTGCATGATCAGTCATGTGAACAGTGCATGATCAGTCACGTGATCAGTGTATGATCACCCAAGTCATCAATGCATGATCAATTACATGATCAGTGCATGATCAGTCACGTGACCAGTACATGGTAGGTATGTGATCGTTGTATGATCAGCCACGTAAGCTGTGCATGATAGCCACGTGATTAGTGCATGATCAGTCAGGTGATCATTGCATGAACAATCACGGGATCAGTTCATGATCAATTACGGTACCATTGCATGATCAGTCACGTGACCAGTACATGTTAGCTACGTGATCATTGCAGGATCAGCCACGTGAGCACTGCATGATAGACACGTGATCAGTGCATGATCAGCTACGTGAGCAGTGTATGATCAGCCACGTGATCAGTTTCTGATCAGACACATGAACAGTGTATGATCAGCCACGTGATCAGTGCATGACAGATACGTGATCAGTTCATGATTAGTCACGTGATCTGTGAATGACAGGCACGTAATCAGTGCCTGATATCCACGTGATCAGTGAATTATAGCCACGTGATCAGTTCATGATTAGTCACGTGATCTGTGCATGACCAGGCACGTGAACAGTGTATGATCAGCCACGTGATCAGTGCAGTATAGCCACGTGATCAGTGCATGATCAGCCACGTCATCAGTGCATGATAGGCACGTGATCAGTGCATACAATTACGTGATCAGTGCATGTGCAATCACGTGATCAGTGCATGAGAGCCACGTGATCAGTGCATGATCAGTCACGTGATAGGTGTGTGATCAGCCATGTGAACAGTGCATGCTCCGTCACGTGATCAGGGCCTGCAGAGCTGCGTGATTACTGTCTGCTCATCTGCTTGACAATTGCCAGCTGAGCTGCACGATTCCTGCCTGTCATCTCCTTGACAATTGCCACCTGTGCTGCGTAATTCCTGCCTGCTCATCTACTTGATTATTGCCAGCTGAGCAGCATGATTTCTCAGAGCTGAGTTCCATGATTATTGCCTGCTGCCTGATTCCTGCCTACTCAGCTCTTTGTTCATTGCCTCCAGAGGCACATGATCAGTGTATGACACCAAACATGATCAGCACAGGATTAGTCACATGATCAATGCATGATAAACCAGGTGATCAGTGCATGATCAATTACGTGATCAGTGCATGATCAGTCAGGTGACCAGTACATGGTAGCTGCATGATCATTGCATGATCATTCACGTGATAAGTGCATGATCAGCCACGTGATCAATGCATGATCAGCCACATGATCAGTGCATGATCAATTACGTGATCATTGCATGATCAGCCACGTGAGCAGTGCATGATAGCCACGTGATCAGTGCATGATCTGTCACATGATCAGTGTATGATCAACCACGTGATCAATGCATGATCAGCCACATGATCAGTGCATGATCAATTATGTGATCAGTGCATGATCACCACCTGAGCCGTGCATGATAGCCACGAGATCAGTGCATGATCAGTCACGTGAAGAGTGCATGATATGTCACCTGATCAGTGCATGATCAATTACGTGATCAGTGCATGATCACTCACGTGACCAGTACATGGTAGCTATGTGATCATTGCATGATCAGCCAAGTAATCAGTGAATGATAGCCAACTGATCAGTGCATGATCAGTCACGTGATCAGTGCTTGGTGAGTCACGTGATGAGTGCAAGATCAGTCACGTGATCAGTGTATGATGATCCACGTGATCAGTGCATGTGAAGTCATGTAATCAATGCATGATAGCTCCGTGATCAGTGCACGATCAGTCCCGTGAAGAGTGCATGATCAGCCAAGTGACCAGTGCAAGATAGCTACGTGATCAGTGCATGATCAGTCACATGATCAGTGCATGATCAGCCACGTCATCAGTGCATGATAGCCACGTGATCAGTGCATACAATTACGTGATCATTGCATGTGCAATCACGTGATCAGTGCATGAGAGCCACGTGATCAGTGCATGAATAGTCACGTGATAGGTGTGTGATCAGCCACGTGGACACTGCATGCTCAGTCACGTGATCAGGGCCTGCTGAGCTGCGTGATTACTGTCTGCTCATCTGCTTGACAATTTCCAGCTGAGCTGCACGATTCCTGCCTGTCATCTCCTTGACAATTGCCACCTGTGCTGCGTAATTCCTGCCTGCTCATCTACTTGATTATTGCCAGCTGAGCAGCATGATTTCTCAGAGGTGAGTTCCATGATTATAGCCTGCTGACTGATTCCTGCCTACTCAGCTCTATGTTCATTGCCTCCAGAGGCACATGATCAGTGTGTGACACCAAACATGATCAGCACATGATCAGTCACAGGATCAATGCATGATAAGCCAGGTGAACAGTGCATGATCAATTATGTGATCAGTGCATGATCAGTCATGTGACCAGTACATGGTAGCTGCGTGATCATTGCATGATCAGTCACGTGAGCAGTGCATGATAGCCACGTGATCAGGGCATGATCAGTCATGTGATCAGTGCATGATCAATTACGTGATCATTGCATGATCAGTCACGTGACCAGTACATGGTAACTACGTGATCATTGCATGATAAGCCAAGTGAGCAGTGCATTATAGCCACGTGATCTGTGCATGATAGCCACGTGATCAGTGCATGATAGCCACGTGATCAGTGCATGATCAGTCACGTGATACGTGTGAGATCAGCCACGTTATCAGTGCATGATAGCCACGTTATCAATTCATGAGTTGTCACGTGATCTTTGCATGACCAGGCACGTGATCAGTGTATGATCAGCCACGTGATCAGTGCATGATAGCCACGTGATCAGTGCATGATCAGTCATGTGAACAGTGCATGATCAGTCACGTGATCAGTGTATGATCACCCAAGTCATCAATGCATGATCAATTACATGATCAGTGCATGATCAGTCACGTGACCAGTACATGGTAGGTATGTGATCGTTGTATGATCAGCCACGTAAGCTGTGCATGATAGCCACGTGATCAGTGCATGATCAGTCACGTGATCATTGCATGAACAATCACGGGATCAGTTCATGATCAATTACATTACCATTGCATGATCAGTCACGTGACCAGTACATGTTAGCTACGTGATCATTGCAGGATCAGCCACGTGAGCACTGCATGATAGACACGTGATCAGTGCATTATCAGCTACGTGAGCAGTGTATGATCAGCCACGTGATCAGTTTCTGATCAGACACATGAACAGTGTATGATCAGCCACGTGATCAGTGCATGATAGATACGTGATCAGTTCATGATTAGTCACGTGATCTGTGAATGACAGGCACGTAATCAGTGCCTGATATCCACGTGATCAGTGAATTATAGCCACGTGATCAGTTCATGATTAGTCACGTGATCTGTGCATGACCAGGCACGTGAACAGTGTATGATCAGCCACGTGATCAGTGCAGTATAGCCACGTGATCAGTGCATGATCAGCCACGTCATCAGTGCATGATAGGCACGTGATCAGTGCGTACAATTACGTGATCAGTGCATGTGCAATCACGTGATCAGTGCATGAGAGCCACGTGATCAGTGCATGATCAGTCACGTGATAGGTGTGTGATCAGCCATGTGAACAGTGCATGCTCCGTCACGTGATCAGGGCCTGCAGAGCTGCGTGATTACTGTCTGCTCATCTGCTTGACAATTGCCAGCTGAGCTGCACGATTCCTGCCTGTCATCTCCTTGACAATTGCCACCTGTGCTGCGTAATTCCTGCCTGCTCATCTACTTGATTATTGCCAGCTGAGCAGCATGATTTCTCAGAGCTGAATTCCATGATTATTGCCTGCTGCCTGATTCCTGCCTACTCAGCTCTTTGTTCATTGCCTCCAGAGGCACATGATCAGTGTATGACACCAAACATGATCAGAACAGGATTAGTCACATGATCAATGCATGATAAACCAGGTGATCAGTGCATGATCAATTACGTGATCAGTGCATGATCAGTCAGGTGACCAGTACATGGTAGCTGCATGATCATTGCATGATCATTCACGTGATAAGTGCATGATCAGCCACGTGATCAATGCATGATCAGCCACATGATCAGTGCATGATCAATTACGTGATCATTGCATGATCAGCCACGTGAGCAGTGCATGATAGCCACGTGATCAGTGCATGATCTGTCACATGATCAGTGTATGATCAACCACGTGATCAATGCATGATCAGCCACATGATCAGTGCATGATCAATTATGTGATCAGTGCATGATCACCACCTGAGCCGTGCATGATAGCCACGAGATCAGTGCATGATCAGTCACGTGAAGAGTGCATGATATGTCACCTGATCAGTGCATGATCAATTACGTGATCAGTGCATGATCACTCACGTGACCAGTACATGGTAGCTATGTGATCATTGCATGATCAGCCAAGTGACCAGTGCAAGATAGCTACGTGATCAGTGCATGATCAGTCACATGATCAGTGCATGATCAGCCACGTCATCAGTGCATGATAGCCACGTGATCAGTGCATACAATTACGTGATCATTGCATGTGCAATCACGTGATCAGTGCATGAGAGCCACGTGATCAGTACATGAATAGTCACGTGATAGGTGTGTGATCAGCCACGTGGACACTGCATGCTCAGTCACGTGATCAGGGCCTGCTGAGCTGCGTGATTACTGTCTGCTCATCTGCTTGACAATTGCCAGCTGAGCTGCATGATTCCTGCCTGTCATCTCCTTGACAATTGCCACCTGTGCTGCGTAATTCCTGCCTGCTCATCTACTTGATTATTGCCAGCTGAGCAGCATGATTTCTCAGAGCTGAGTTACATGATTATTGCCTGCTCACTGATTCCTGCCTACTCAGCTCTTTGTTCATTGCCTCCAGAGGCACATGATCAGTGTATGACACCAAACATGATCAGCACAGGATCAGTCACATGATCAATGCATGATAAGCCAGGTGATCAGTGCATGATCAATTACGTGATCAGTGCATGATCAGTCATGTGACCAATACATGGTAGCTGCGTGAACATTGCACGATCAGCCACGGGAGCAGTGCATGATAGCCACGTGATCAGTGCATGATCAATTATGTGATCACTGCATGATCAGTCACGTGACCAGTACATGGTAGCTACGTGATCATTGCATGATCAGCCACGTGATCAGTGCATGATAGCCATGTGATCAGTGCATGATAGCCACGTGATCAGTGCATGATCATTCACGTGATACGTGTGTGATCAGCCACGTGATCAGTGCATGATAGCCACTTGAACAGTGCATGATCAGTCACGTGAACAGTGCATGATCAGTCATGTGATGAGTGTATGATCAGCCACGTATCAGTGCATGATCAATTACGTGATCAGTGCCTGATCAGTCACGTGACCAGTACATGGTAGCTATGTGATCATTGTATGATCAGCCACGTAAGCAGTGCATGATAGCCACGTGATCAGTGCATGATGAGTCACGTGATCAGTGCATGATCAGTCACGTGATCAGTGCATGAACAATTACGTTACCATTGAATGGTGAGTCACGTGACCAGTACATGTTAGCTACGTGATCATTGCATGATCAGCCACGTGATCAGTGCCTCATAGCCACGTAATCAGTGCATGATCAGTCACGTGATACGTGTGTCATCAGCCACGTGATCAGTGCATGATATCCACGTGATCAGTGCATGATAGCCACGTGATCACTTCATGATTAGTCACGTGATCAGTGCATGATAGGCATGTGATCAGTGCATGATCAGTCAGTTGAACAGTGCATGATCAGTCACGTGATCAGTGTACGATCAGCCACGTGATAAGTGCATGAACAATTACGTGATCAGTGCATGATCAGTCACGTGACCAGTACATGGTAGCTATGTGATCATTGTATGAGCAGCCAGGTAAGCTGTGCATGATAGCCACGTGTGCAGTGCATGATCAGTCACGTGATCAGTGCATGATCAGTCACGTGATTAGTGCATGGTCAATTACATTACCATTGCATGATCAGTCACGTGACCAGTACATGTTAGCTACGTGAACATTGCAGGATCAGCCACGTGAGCACTGCATGATAGACACGTGATCACTGCATTATCAGACACGTGAACAGTGTATGATCAGCCACGTAATCAGTGCATGATACCTACGTGATCAGTTCATGATTAGTCCCGGGACCTGTGCATGACAGCCACGTAATCAGTGCATGATATCCACGCGAACAGTGAATTATAGCCACGTGCTCAGTTCATGATTAGTCACATGATCTGTGCATGACCAGGCACTTGAACAGTTTATGATCAGCCACGTGATCAGTGCATTATAGCCACGTGATCATTGCATGATCAGTCAAGTGATCAGTGTGTGAACAGTCTCGTGATCAGTGCATGATCAGTCACGTGACCAGTACATGATCAGTCACGTGAAGAGTGCATGATCATTTAACTGATCTGTGCATGATCAGTCATGTGACCAGTACATGGTAGCTACGTGATCATTGCATGATCAGCCACGTGAGCCGTGCATGATAGCCACGAGATCAGTGCATGATCAGTCACGTGATCAGTGCATGATCAGTCACGTAATCTGTGCATGACCAGGCACGTGATCAGTGTATGACCAGCCAAGTGATCAGTGCATGATAGCCACGTGATCAGTGCATGATCAGTCACGTGATCAGTGCATGATCAGTGACGTGATCAGTGTATGATCAGCCACGTTATCAGTGCATGATCAGCCAAATGATTAGTGCATGATCAATTACGTGATCAGTGCATGATCAGTCATGTGACCAGCACATGGTTGCTATGTGATCATTGCATGATCAGCCCCGTGAGCAGTGCATGATAGCCACGTGATCAGTGCATGATCAGTTTCGGGAGCAAAGTATGATCAGCCACTTGATCAGTGCATAATAGCCACGTGATCACTGCATGAACATTCACGTGATCAGTGTATGATCAGCCACGTGAACAGTGCATGCTCAGTCACGTGATCAGGGCCTGCTGAGCTGCTTGATTACTGTCTGCTTATCTGCTTGACAATTGCCAGCTGAGCTGCACGATTCCTGCCTGTCATCTCCTTGACAATTGCCACCTGTGCTGCGTAATTCCTGCCTGCTCATCTACTTGATTATTGCCAGCTGAGCAGCATGATTTCTCAGAGCTCATTTCCATGATTATTGCCTGCTCACTGATTCCTGCCTAATCAGTTCTTTGTTCATTGCCTCCAGAGGCACATGATCAGTGTATGAAACCAAACATGATCAGCACATGATCAGTCACATTATCAATGCATGATAAGCCAGGTGATCAGTGCATGATCAATTACGTGATCAGTGCATGATCAGTCATGGGACCAGTACATGGTAGCTGGGTGATCATTGCATGATAAGCCACGTGAGCAATGCATGATAGCCACGTGATCAGTGCATGATCAGTCACGTGATCATTGCATGATCAGTCACGTGATCAGTGAATGATCAGCCACGTGATCAGTGCATGATCAATTACGTGATCATTGCATGATCAGTCACGTGACCAGTACATGGTAACTACGTGATCATTGCATGATCAGCCACGTGATCTGTGCATGATAGCCACGTGATCAGTGCATGATAGCCACGTGATCAGTGCATGATCAGTCACGTGATACGTGTGAGATCAGCCACGTGATCAGTGCATGATATCCACGTGATCAGTGCATGATAGCCACGTGATCACTTCATGATTAGTCGCGTGATCTGTGCAAGACCAGGCACGTGATCATTGTATGATCAGCCACGTGATCAGTGCATGATAGCCACGTGTTCAGTACATGATCAATTACATGATCAGTGCATGATCAGTCACGTGACCAGTACATGGTAGCTATGTTATCATTGTATGAGCAGCCAGGTAAGCTATGCATGACAGCCACGTGATCAGTGCATGATCAGCCACGTCATCAGTGCATGATAGGCACGTGATCAGTGCATACAAGTACGTGATCAGTGCATGTGCAATCACGTCATCAGTGCATGAGAGCCACGTGATCAATGCATGATCAGTCACGTGATAGGTGTGTGATCAGCCACGTGAACAGTGCATGCTCCGTCACGTGATCAGGGCCTGCTGAGCTGCGTGATTACTGTCTGCTCATCTGCTTGACAATTGCCAGCTGAGCTGCACGATTCCTGCCTGTCATCTCCTTGACAATTGCCACCTGTGCTGCGTAATTCCTGCCTGCTCATCTACTTGATTATTGCCAGCTGAGCAGCATGATTTCTCAGAGCTGAGTTCCATGATTATTGCCTGCTCACTGATTCCTGCCTACTCAGCTCTTTTTTCATTGCCTCCAGAGGCACATGATCAGTGTATGACACCAAACATGATCAGAACAGGATCAGTCACATGATCAGTGCATGATAAGCCAGGTGATCAGTGCATGATCAATTACGTGATCAGTGCATGATCAGTCATGTGACCAGTACATGGTAGCTGCGTGATCATTGCATGATCAGCCAAGTGAGCAGTGCATGTTAGCCACGTGATCAGTGCATGATCAGTCACGTGATCAGTGCATGATCAGTCTCGTGATCAGTACATGATCAGCCACGTGATCAGTGCATGATCAATTATGTGATCAGTGCATGATCAGTCACGTGACCAGTACATGGTAGCTACGAGATCATTGCATGATCAGCCACGTGATCAGTGCATGATATCCACGTGATCAGTGCATGATAGCCACGTGATCACTTCATGATTAGTCACGTGGTCTGTTCAAGACCAGGCACGTGATCATTGTATGATCAGCCACGGGATCAGTGCATGATAGCCACGTGATCAGTATATGATCAATTACGTGATCAGTGCATGATCAGTCACGTGACCAGTACATGGTAGCTATGTGATCATTGTATGAGCAGCAAGGTAAGCTGTGCATGATAGCCACGTGATCAGTGCATGATCAGTCACGTGATCAGTGCATGATCAGTCACGTGATCAGTGCCTGATCAATTATATTACCATTGCATGATCAGTCACGTGACCAGTACATGTTAGCTACGTGATCATTGCAGGATCAGCCACGTGAGCACTGCATGATAGACACGTGATCAGTGCATGATCAGCTCGTGAACAGTGTATGATGAGCCAGGTGATCAGTGCATAATACCTAGGTGATCAGTTCATGATTAGTCACGTGATTTGTGCATGACCAGGCACGTGAACAGTGTATGATCAGCCACGTGATCAGTGCATTATAGCCACGTGATCATTGCATGATCAGTCAAGTGATCAGTGCGTGAACAGTCTCGTGATCAGTGCATGATCAGTCAGGTGACCAGTACATGATCAGTCACGTGAACAGTGCATGATCATTTACGTGATCTGTGCATGATCAGTCACGTGACCAATATATGGTAGCTACGTGATCATTGCATGACCAGCCATGTGAGCAGTGCATGATAGCCACGTGATCAGTGCATGATCAGTCACGTGATCAGTACATGATCAGTCACGTGAACAGTGCATGATCATTTACGTGATCTGTGCATGATCAGTCACGTGACCAATATATGGTAGCTACGTGATCATTGCATGACCAGCCATGTGAGCAGTGCATGATAGCCACGTGATCAGTGCATGATCAGTCACGTGATCAGTACATGATCAGTCACGTGAACAGTGCATGATCATTTACGTGATCTGTGCATGATGAGTCACATGACCAGGATATGGTAGCTACGTGATCATTGCATGACCAGCCACGTGAGCAGTGTATGATACCCATGTGATGTGTGCATGATCAGTTACGTGAGCAGAGTATGATTAGCCACGTGATCAGTGCATGAGTGCCACGTATTCAGTGCATGATCAGTCACGTGACAGGTTTGTGATCAGCCACGTGAACAGTGCATGTTCAGCCACGTGATCAGTGCATGATAGCCACGTGATCAGTGCATGATCAGTTACGTGAGCAGTGTATGATCAGCCACGTGATCAGTGCATAGTCAAACACGTGAACAGTGTATGATCAGGCACGTGATCAGTGCATGATATCCAAGTGATCAGTGCATGTTCAATCACGTGATCAGTGTATGAACAGCCACGTGAACAGTGCATGCTCAGTCACGTGATCAGGGCCTGCTGAGCTGCGTGATTACTGTCTGCTCATGTGCTTGACAATTGGCAGCTGAGCTGCACGATTCCTGCCTGTCATCTCCTTGACAATTGCCAGCTGTGCTGCGTAATTCCTGCCTGCTCAGCTGCTTGATTATTGCCAGCTGAGCAGCATGATTCCTCACAGCTGAGTTCCATGATTATCGCCTCCTGACTGTTTGATTCGTGCCTACTCAGCTGTTTGTTTATTGACTCCAGAGGCACATGATCAGTGTATGATAGCAAACATGATCAGCGCATGATCAATCACATGATCAGCGCCATTAACTCACGTGATCACTACATGATAGTCATGTGATCTGTCCATGCTCAATCACGGTATCAGTGCATGATCAGCCACGTGATCAGTGCATGATAGCCACGTGATCATTGCATGATAGCTACCTGATCAGTGCATGATCAGCCAGGTGATCAGTGCATGATAGCTACATGATCAGTTCATGATTAGTCACGTGATCTGTGCATGACCAGGCAGGTGATCAGTGTATGATCAGCCACGTGAACAGTGCATGATAGCCACGTGATCAGTGCATGATCCGTCACCTGATGGGTGTATGATCAGACACGTGACCGGTACATGTTAGCTACATGATCATTGCATGATCAGCAACGTGAGTAGTTCATGATAGCCACATGATCAGTGCATGATCAGTCACGTGATAAGTGCATGATCAGTCAGGTAATCTGTGCATGACCAGGCACGTGATCAGTGTATGACCAGCCAAGTGATCAGTGCATGATAGCCACGTGATCAGTGCAGGATCAATCACGTGATCAGTGTATGATCAGCCACGTGAACAGTGAATGCTCAGTCACGTGATCAGGGCCTGGGGAGCTGCGTGATTACTGTCTGCTCATCTGCTTGACAATTGCCAGCTGAGCTGCACGATTCCTGCCGGTCATGTCCTTGACAATTGCCACCTGTGCTGCGTAATTCCTGCCTGCTCATCTACTTGATTATTGCTAGCTGAGCAGCATGATTTCTCAGAGCTGAGTTCCATGATTATTGCCTGCTCACTGATTCCTCCCTACTCAGCTCTTTGTTCATTGCCTCCAGAGGCACATGATCAGTGTATGACACCAAACATGATCAGCACATGATCAGTCACATGATCAATGCATGATAATCCAGGTGATCAGTGCATGATCAATTACGTGATCAGTGCATGATCAGTCATGTGACCAGTACATGGTAGCTGCGTGATCATTGCATGATCAGCCACGTTAGCAGTGCATGATACCCACGTGGTCAGTGCATGACCAGTCACGTGATCATTGCATGATCAGCCACGTGCGCAGTGCATGATACCCACGTGGTCAGTGCATGACCGGTCACGTGATCAGTGCATGATCAGTCATGAGACCAGTACATGGTAGCTACGTGATCATTGCATGATCAGCCACGTGATCAGTGCATGATCAGTTACCTGAGCAGTGTATGATCAGCCACGTGATCAGTGCATGATCAGTCACGTGACACGTGTGTGACCAGCCACGTGATCAGTGCATGATACCTACGTGATCAGTTCATGATTAGTCACGTGATCTGTGCATGACAGGCACGTAATCAGTGCATGATATCCACGTGATCAGTGAATTATAGCCACGTGATCAGTTCATGATTATTCACGTGATCTGTGCATGACCAGGCACGTGAACAGTGTATGATCAGCCACGTGATCAGTGCATTATAGCCACGTGATCATTGCATGATCAGTCAAGTGATCAGTGCATGATCAGTCACGTAATCTGTGCATGACCAGGCACGTGATCAGTGTATGACCAGCCAAGTGATCAGTGCATGATCAGCCACGTGAACAGTACATGGTTGCTACGTGATCATTGCATAATCAGCCACGTAAGCAGAGCATGATAGCCACGTGATCAGTGCTTGATCAGTCACGTGAACAGTGCATGATCATTTACGTGATCTGTGCATGATCAGTCACATGACCAGTATGTGGTAGCTAAGTGATCATTGCATGACCAGCCACGTGAGCAGTGCATGATACCCATGTGATGTGTGAATGATCAGTTAGGTGAGCAGAGTATGTTCAGCCACGTGATCAGTGCATGATAGCCACGTGATCAGAGCATGATAGCTGCGTGAGTAGTGTACGATCAGCCACGTGATCAGTGCATGGTCAGACACGTGAACATGTATGATCAGCCACGTGATCAGTGCATGATATCCATGTGATCAGTGCATGATCAATCACGTGATCAGTGTATGATCAGCCACGAGAACAGTGCATGCTCAGTCACGTGATCAGGGCCTGCTGAGCTGCGTGATTACTGTCTGCTCATCTGCTTGACCATTGCCAGCTGAGCTGCACGATTCCTGCCTGTCATCTGCTTGACAATTGCCAGCTGTGCTGCGTAATTCCTGCCTGCTCAGCTGCTTGATTATTGCCAGCTGAGCAGCATGATTCCTCACAGCTGAGTTCCATGATTATTGCCTGCTGACTGTTTGATTCGTGCCTACTCAGCTCTTTGTTTATTGCCTCCAGAGGCACATGATCAGTGTATGATAGCAAACATGATCAGCGCATGATCAGACACATGATCAGCGCCATTAAGTCAAGTGATCATTACATGATAGTCATGTGATCAGTCCATGCTCAGTCACGGTAACAGTGCATGATCTGCCAGGTGATCAGTGCATGATAGCTACGTGATCAGTTCATGACTACTCACGTGATCTGTGCATGACCAGCCAAGTGATCAGTGCATGATAGCCACGTGATCAGTGCATGATCAGTCAAGTGATCAGTGCATGATCAGTCACGTGATCAGTGTATGATCAGTCACGTGATACGTGTGTGACCAGCCACGTGATCAGTGCATGATATCCACGTGATCAGTGCATGTTAGCCACGTGATCAGTGCATGATCAGTCACGTAAGCAGTGTATGATCTGCCACGGATCAATGCATGATCAATTACGTGATCAGTGCATGATCAGTCAAGTGACCAGTACATGGTAGCTATGTGATCATTGTTTGATCAGCCACGTAAGCAGTGCATGATAGCCACGTGATCTGTGCATGATCAGTCAAGTGATCAGTGCATGATCAGTCACGTGATCAGTGCATGATCAATTATGTTACCATTGCATAATCAGTCACGTGACCAGTACATGTTAGCTACTTGATCATTGCAGGATCAGCCACGTGAACACTTCATGATAGACACGTGATCAGTGCATGATCAGCTACGTGAGCAGTGTACCATTAGCTACGTGATCAGTGCATGATCAGACACGTGAACAGTGTATGATCAGCCACGTGATCAGTGCATGATCAGACATGTGAACAGTGTATGATCAGCCACGTGATTAGTGCATGATACCTACGTGATCAGTTCATGATTAGTCACGTGATCTGTGCATGACAGGCACGTAATCAGTGCATGATATCCACGTGATCAGTGAATTATAGCCACGTGATCAGTTCATGATTAGTCAAGTGATCCGTGCAAGATCAAGCACGCGAACAGTGTATGATCAGGAACGTGATCAGTGCATTATAGCCACGTGATCATTGCATGATCAGTCAAATGATCAGTGCGTGAACAGTCACGTGATCAGTGCATGCTCAGTCACGTGACCAGTACATGATCAGTTACGTGAGCAGTGTATGATCAGCCACGTGATCAGTGCATGGTCAAACACGTTAACACTGTATGATCAGCCACGTGATCAGTGCATGATATCCAAGTGATCAGTGCATGATCAATCACGTGATCAGTGTATGATCAGCCACATGATCAGTGCATGATCAGTTACGTGAGCAGTGTATGACCAGCCACGTGATCAGTGCATGGTCAGACACATGAACAGTGTATGATCAGGCACGTGATCATTGCATGATATCCAAGTGATCAGTGCATAATCAATCACGTGTTCAGTGTATGATCAGCCACGTGAACAGTGCATGCACAGTCACGTGATCTGTGCATGACCAGGCACGTGATCAGTGTATGACTAGCCAAGTTACCAGTGCATGATAGCCACCTGATCAGTGCATGATCAGTAACGTGAACAGTGTATGATCAGCCACGTGATCAGTGCATGATACCTACGTGATCAGTTCATGATTAGTCACGTGATCTGTGCATGACAGGCACGTAATCAGTGCATGATATCCACGTGATCAGTGAATTATAGCCACGTGATCAGTTCATGATTATTCACGTGATCTGTGCATGACCAGGCACGTGAACAGTGTATGATCAGCCACGTGATCAGTGCATTATAGCCACGTGATCATTGCATGATCAGTCAAGTGATCAGTGCATGATCAGTCACGTAATCTGTGCATGACCAGGCACGTGATCAGTGTATGACCAGCCAAGTGATCAGTGCATGATCAGCCACGTGAACAGTACATGGTTGCTACGTGATCATTGCATGATCAGCCACGTAAGCAGAGCATGATAGCCACGTGATCAGTGCTTGATCAGTCACGTGAACAGTGCATGATCATTTACGTGATCTGTGCATGATCAGTCACATGACCAGTATATGGTAGCTAAGTGATCATTGCATGACCAGCCACGTGAGCAGTGCATGATACCCATGTGATGTGTGCATGATCAGTTAGGTGAGCAGAGTATGTTCAGCCACGTGATCAGTGCATGATAGCCACGTGATCAGAGCATGATAGCTGCGTGAGTAGTGTACGATCAGCCACGTGATCAGTGCATGGTCAGACACGTGAACATGTATGATCAGCCACGTGATCAGTGCATGATCAATCACGTGATCAGTGTATGATCAGCCACGAGAACAGTGCATGCTCAGTCACGTGATCAGGGCCTGCTGAGCTGCGTGATTACTGTCTGCTCATCTGCTTGACCATTGCCAGCTGAGCTGCACGATTCCTGCCTGTCATCTGCTTGACATTTGCCAGCTGTGCTGCGTAATTCCTGCCTGCTCAGCTGCTTGATTATTGCCAGCTGAGCAGCATGATTCCTCACAGCTGAGTTCCATGATTATTGCCTGCTGACTGTTTGATTCGTGCCTACTCAGCTCTTTGTTTATTGCCTCCAGAGGCACATGATCAGTGTATGATAGTAAACATGATCAGCGCATGATCAGACACATGATCAGCGCCATTAAGTCAAGTGATCATTACATGATAGTCATGTGATCAGTCCATGCTCAGTCACGGTAACAGTGCATGATCAGCCAGGTGATCAGTGCATGATAGCTACGTGATCAGTTCATGATTACTCACGTGATCTGTGCATGACCAGCCAAGTGATCAGTGCATGATAGCCACGTGATCAGTGCATGATCAGTCAAGTGATCAGTGCATGATCAGTCACGTGATCAGTGTATGATCAGCCACGTGATCAGTGCATGATCAGCCACATGATCAGTGCATGATCAATTACATGATCAGTGCATGATCAGTCACGTGATCAGTGTATGATCAGTCACATGATCAATGCATGATAAGCCAGGTGATCAGTGCATGATCAATTACGTGATCAGTGCATGATCAGTCATGTGACCAGTACATGGTAGCTGTGTGATCATTGCATGATCAGCCACATGAGCAGTGCATGATAGCCACGTGATCAGTGCATGGTCAGACACATGAACAGTGTATGATCAGGCACGTGATCATTGCATGATATCCAAGTGATCAGTGCATAATCAATCACGTGTTCAGTGTATGATCAGCCACGTGAACAGTGCATGCACAGTCACGTGATCAGTGTATGACTAGCCAAGTTACCAGTGCATGATAGCCACCTGATCAGTGCATGATCAGTAACGTGAACAGTGTATGATCAGCCACGTGATCAGTGCATGATACCTACGTGATCAGTTCATGATTAGTCACGTGATCTGTGCATGACAGGCACGTAATCAGTGCATGATATCCACGTGATCAGTGAATTATAGCCACGTGATCAGTTCATGATTATTCACGTGATCTGTGCATGACCAGGCACGTGAACAGTGTATGATCAGCCACGTGATCAGTGCATTATAGCCACGTGATCATTGCATGATCAGTCAAGTGATCAGTGCATGATCAGTCACGTAATCTGTGCATGACCAGGCACGTGATCAGTGTATGACCAGCCAAGTGATCAGTGCATGATCAGCCACGTGAACAGTACATGGTTGCTACGTGATCATTGCATGATCAGCCACGTAAGCAGAGCATGATAGCCACGTGATCAGTGCTTGATCAGTCACGTGAACAGTGCATGATCATTTACGTGATCTGTGCATGATCAGTCACATGACCAGTATATGGTAGCTAAGTGATCATTGCATGACCAGCCACGTGAGCAGTGCATGATACCCATGTGATGTGTGCATGATCAGTTAGGTGAGCAGAGTATGTTCAGCCACGTGATCAGTGCATGATAGCCACGTGATCAGAGCATGATAGCTGCGTGAGTAGTGTACGATCAGCCACGTGATCAGTGCATGGTCAGACACGTGAACATGTATGATCAGCCACGTGATCAGTGCATGATATCCATGTGATCAGTGCATGATCAATCACGTGATCAGTGTATGATCAGCCACGAGAACAGTGCATGCTCAGTCACGTGATCAGGGCCTGCTGAGCTGCGTGATTACTGTCTGCTCATCTGCTTGACCATTGCCAGCTGAGCTGCACGATTCCTGCCTGTCATCTGCTTGACAATTGCCAGCTGTGCTGCGTAATTCCTGCCTGCTCAGCTGCTTGATTATTGCCAGCTGAGCAGCATGATTCCTCACAGCTGAGTTCCATGATTATTGCCTGCTGACTGTTTGATTCGTGCCTACTCAGCTCTTTGTTTATTGCCTCCAGAGGCACATGATCAGTGTATGATAGCAAACATGATCAGCGCATGATCAGACACATGATCAGCGCCATTAAGTCAAGTGATCATTACATGATAGTCATGTGATCAGTCCATGCTCAGTCACGGTAACAGTGCATGATCTGCCAGGTGATCAGTGCATGATAGCTACGTGATCAGTTCATGATTACTCACGTGATCTGTGCATGACCAGCCAAGTGATCAGTGCATGATAGCCACGTGATCAGTGCATGATCAGTCAAGTGATCAGTGCATGATCAGTCACGTGATCAGTGTATGATCAGTCACGTGATACGTGTGTGACCAGCCACGTGATCAGTGCATGATATCCACGTGATCAGTGCATGTTAGCCACGTGATCAGTGCATGATCAGTCACGTAAGCAGTGTATGATCTGCCACGGATCAATGCATGATCAATTACGTGATCAGTGCATGATCAGTCAAGTGACCAGTACATGGTAGCTATGTGATCATTGTTTGATCAGCCACGTAAGCAGTGCATGATAGCCACGTGATCAGTGCATGATCAGCCACGTGAACAGTACATGGTTGCTACGTGATCATTGCATAATCAGCCACGTAAGCAGAGCATGATAGCCACGTGATCAGTGCTTGATCAGTCACGTGAACAGTGCATGATCATTTACGTGATCTGTGCATGATCAGTCACATGACCAGTATATGGTAGCTAAGTGATCATTGCATGACCAGCCACGTGAGCAGTGCATGATACCCATGTGATGTGTGCATGATCAGTTAGGTGAGCAGAGTATGTTCAGCCACGTGATCAGTGCATGATAGCCACGTGATCAGAGCATGATAGCTGCGTGAGTAGTGTACGATCAGCCACGTGATCAGTGCATGGTCAGACACGTGAACATGTATGATCAGCCACGTGATCAGTGCATGATATCCATGTGATCAGTGCATGATCAATCACGTGATCAGTGTATGATCAGCCACGAGAACAGTGCATGCTCAGTCACGTGATCAGGGCCTGCTGAGCTGCGTGATTACTGTCTGCTCATCTGCTTGACCATTGCCAGCTGAGCTGCACGATTCCTGCCTGTCATCTGCTTGACAATTGCCAGCTGTGCTGCGTAATTCCTGCCTGCTCAGCTGCTTGATTATTGCCAGCTGAGCAGCATGATTCCTCACAGCTGAGTTCCATGATTATTGCCTGCTGACTGTTTGATTCGTGCCTACTCAGCTCTTTGTTTATTGCCTCCAGAGGCACATGATCAGTGTATGATAGCAAACATGATCAGCGCATGATCAGACACATGATCAGCGCCATTAAGTCAAGTGATCATTACATGATAGTCATGTGATCAGTCCATGCTCAGTCACGGTAACAGTGCATGATCTGCCAGGTGATCAGTGCATGATAGCTACGTGATCAGTTCATGATTACTCACGTGATCTGTGCATGACCAGCCAAGTGATCAGTGCATGATAGCCACGTGATCAGTGCATGATCAGTCAAGTGATCAGTGCATGATCAGTCACGTGATCAGTGTATGATCAGTCACGTGATACGTGTGTGACCAGCCACGTGATCAGTGCATGATATCCACGTGATCAGTGCATGTTAGCCACGTGATCAGTGCATGATCAGTCACGTAAGCAGTGTATGATCTGCCACGGATCAATGCATGATCAATTACGTGATCAGTGCATGATCAGTCAAGTGACCAGTACATGGTAGCTATGTGATCATTGTTTGATCAGCCACGTAAGCAGTGCATGATAGCCACGTGATCTGTGCATGATCAGTCAAGTGATCAGTGCATGATCAGTCACGTGATCAGTGCATGATCAATTATGTTACCATTGCATAATCAGTCACGTGACCAGTACATGTTAGCTACTTGATCATTGCAGGATCAGCCACGTGAACACTTCATGATAGACACGTGATCAGTGCATGATCAGCTACGTGAGCAGTGTACCATTAGCTACGTGATCAGTGCATGATCAGACACGTGAACAGTGTATGATCAGCCACGTGATCAGTGCATGATCAGACATGTGAACAGTGTATGATCAGCCACGTGATTAGTGCATGATACCTACGTGATCAGTTCATGATTAGTCACGTGATCTGTGCATGACAGGCACGTAATCAGTGCATGATATCCACGTGATCAGTGAATTATAGCCACGTGATCAGTTCATGATTAGTCAAGTGATCCGTGCAAGATCAAGCACGCGAACAGTGTATGATCAGGAACGTGATCAGTGCATTATAGCCACGTGATCATTGCATGATCAGTCAAATGATCAGTGCGTGAACAGTCACGTGATCAGTGCATGCTCAGTCACGTGACCAGTACATGATCAGTTACGTGAGCAGTGTATGATCAGCCACGTGATCAGTGCATGGTCAAACACGTTAACACTGTATGATCAGCCACGTGATCAGTGCATGATATCCAAGTGATCAGTGCATGATCAATCACGTGATCAGTGTATGATCAGCCACATGATCAGTGCATGATCAGTTACGTGAGCAGTGTATGACCAGCCACGTGATCAGTGCATGGTCAGACACATGAACAGTGTATGATCAGGCACGTGATCATTGCATGATATCCAAGTGATCAGTGCATAATCAATCACGTGTTCAGTGTATGATCAGCCACGTGAACAGTGCATGCACAGTCACGTGATCTGTGCATGACCAGGCACGTGATCAGTGTATGACTAGCCAAGTTACCAGTGCATGATAGCCACCTGATCAGTGCATGATCAGTAACGTGAACAGTGTATGATCAGCCACGTGATCAGTGCATGATACCTACGTGATCAGTTCATGATTAGTCACGTGATCTGTGCATGACAGGCACGTAATCAGTGCATGATATCCACGTGATCAGTGAATTATAGCCACGTGATCAGTTCATGATTATTCACGTGATCTGTGCATGACCAGGCACGTGAACAGTGTATGATCAGCCACGTGATCAGTGCATTATAGCCACGTGATCATTGCATGATCAGTCAAGTGATCAGTGCATGATCAGTCACGTAATCTGTGCATGACCAGGCACGTGATCAGTGTATGACCAGCCAAGTGATCAGTGCATGATCAGCCACGTGAACAGTACATGGTTGCTACGTGATCATTGCATGATCAGCCACGTAAGCAGAGCATGATAGCCACGTGATCAGTGCTTGATCAGTCACGTGAACAGTGCATGATCATTTACGTGATCTGTGCATGATCAGTCACATGACCAGTATATGGTAGCTAAGTGATCATTGCATGACCAGCCACGTGAGCAGTGCATGATACCCATGTGATGTGTGCATGATCAGTTAGGTGAGCAGAGTATGTTCAGCCACGTGATCAGTGCATGATAGCCACGTGATCAGAGCATGATAGCTGCGTGAGTAGTGTACGATCAGCCACGTGATCAGTGCATGGTCAGACACGTGAACATGTATGATCAGCCACGTGATCAGTGCATGATCAATCACGTGATCAGTGTATGATCAGCCACGAGAACAGTGCATGCTCAGTCACGTGATCAGGGCCTGCTGACCTGCGTGATTACTGTCTGCTCATCTGCTTGACCATTGCCAGCTGAGCTGCACGATTCCTGCCTGTCATCTGCTTGACATTTGCCAGCTGTGCTGCGTAATTCCTGCCTGCTCAGCTGCTTGATTATTGCCAGCTGAGCAGCATGATTCCTCACAGCTGAGTTCCATGATTATTGCCTGCTGACTGTTTGATTCGTGCCTACTCAGCTCTTTGTTTATTGCCTCCAGAGGCACATGATCAGTGTATGATAGTAAACATGATCAGCGCATGATCAGACACATGATCAGCGCCATTAAGTCAAGTGATCATTACATGATAGTCATGTGATCAGTCCATGCTCAGTCACGGTAACAGTGCATGATCAGCCAGGTGATCAGTGCATGATAGCTACGTGATCAGTTCATGATTACTCACGTGATCTGTGCATGACCAGCCAAGTGATCAGTGCATGATAGCCACGTGATCAGTGCATGATCAGTCAAGTGATCAGTGCATGATCAGTCACGTGATCAGTGTATGATCAGCCACGTGATCAGTGCATGATCAGCCAGGTGATCAGTGCATGATCAATTACATGATCAGTGCATGATCAGTCACGTGATCAGTGTATGATCAGTCACATGATCAATGCATGATAAGCCAGGTGATCAGTGCATGATCAATTACGTGATCAGTGCATGATCAGTCATGTGACCAGTACATGGTAGCTGTGTGATCATTGCATGATCAGCCACATGAGCAGTGCATGATAGCCACGTGATCAGTGCATGGTCAGACACATGAACAGTGTATGATCAGGCACGTGATCATTGCATGATATCCAAGTGATCAGTGCATAATCAATCACGTGTTCAGTGTATGATCAGCCACGTGAACAGTGCATGCACAGTCACGTGATCAGTGTATGACTAGCCAAGTTACCAGTGCATGATAGCCACCTGATCAGTGCATGATCAGTAACGTGAACAGTGTATGATCAGCCACGTGATCAGTGCATGATACCTACGTGATCAGTTCATGATTAGTCACGTGATCTGTGCATGACAGGCACGTAATCAGTGCATGATATCCACGTGATCAGTGAATTATAGCCACGTGATCAGTTCATGATTATTCACGTGATCTGTGCATGACCAGGCACGTGAACAGTGTATGATCAGCCACGTGATCAGTGCATTATAGCCACGTGATCATTGCATGATCAGTCAAGTGATCAGTGCATGATCAGTCACGTAATCTGTGCATGACCAGGCACGTGATCAGTGTATGACCAGCCAAGTGATCAGTGCATGATCAGCCACGTGAACAGTACATGGTTGCTACGTGATCATTGCATGATCAGCCACGTAAGCAGAGCATGATAGCCACGTGATCAGTGCTTGATCAGTCACGTGAACAGTGCATGATCATTTACGTGATCTGTGCATGATCAGTCACATGACCAGTATATGGTAGCTAAGTGATCATTGCATGACCAGCCACGTGAGCAGTGCATGATACCCATGTGATGTGTGCATGATCAGTTAGGTGAGCAGAGTATGTTCAGCCACGTGATCAGTGCATGATAGCCACGTGATCAGAGCATGATAGCTGCGTGAGTAGTGTACGATCAGCCACGTGATCAGTGCATGGTCAGACACGTGAACATGTATGATCAGCCACGTGATCAGTGCATGATATCCATGTGATCAGTGCATGATCAATCACGTGATCAGTGTATGATCAGCCACGAGAACAGTGCATGCTCAGTCACGTGATCAGGGCCTGCTGAGCTGCGTGATTACTGTCTGCTCATCTGCTTGACCATTGCCAGCTGAGCTGCACGATTCCTGCCTGTCATCTGCTTGACAATTGCCAGCTGTGCTGCGTAATTCCTGCCTGCTCAGCTGCTTGATTATTGCCAGCTGAGCAGCATGATTCCTCACAGCTGAGTTCCATGATTATTGCCTGCTGACTGTTTGATTCGTGCCTACTCAGCTCTTTGTTTATTGCCTCCAGAGGCACATGATCAGTGTATGATAGCAAACATGATCAGCGCATGATCAGACACATGATCAGCGCCATTAAGTCAAGTGATCATTACATGATAGTCATGTGATCAGTCCATGCTCAGTCACGGTAACAGTGCATGATCTGCCAGGTGATCAGTGCATGATAGCTACGTGATCAGTTCATGATTACTCACGTGATCTGTGCATGACCAGCCAAGTGATCAGTGCATGATAGCCACGTGATCAGTGCATGATCAGTCAAGTGATCAGTGCATGATCAGTCACGTGATCAGTGTATGATCAGTCACGTGATACGTGTGTGACCAGCCACGTGATCAGTGCATGATATCCACGTGATCAGTGCATGTTAGCCACGTGATCAGTGCATGATCAGTCACGTAAGCAGTGTATGATCTGCCACGGATCAATGCATGATCAATTACGTGATCAGTGCATGATCAGTCAAGTGACCAGTACATGGTAGCTATGTGATCATTGTTTGATCAGCCACGTAAGCAGTGCATGATAGCCACGTGATCAGTGCATGATCAGCCACGTGAACAGTACATGGTTGCTACGTGATCATTGCATAATCAGCCACGTAAGCAGAGCATGATAGCCACGTGATCAGTGCTTGATCAGTCACGTGAACAGTGCATGATCATTTACGTGATCTGTGCATGATCAGTCACATGACCAGTATATGGTAGCTAAGTGATCATTGCATGACCAGCCACGTGAGCAGTGCATGATACCCATGTGATGTGTGCATGATCAGTTAGGTGAGCAGAGTATGTTCAGCCACGTGATCAGTGCATGATAGCCACGTGATCAGAGCATGATAGCTGCGTGAGTAGTGTACGATCAGCCACGTGATCAGTGCATGGTCAGACACGTGAACATGTATGATCAGCCACGTGATCAGTGCATGATATCCATGTGATCAGTGCATGATCAATCACGTGATCAGTGTATGATCAGCCACGAGAACAGTGCATGCTCAGTCACGTGATCAGGGCCTGCTGAGCTGCGTGATTACTGTCTGCTCATCTGCTTGACCATTGCCAGCTGAGCTGCACGATTCCTGCCTGTCATCTGCTTGACAATTGCCAGCTGTGCTGCGTAATTCCTGCCTGCTCAGCTGCTTGATTATTGCCAGCTGAGCAGCATGATTCCTCACAGCTGAGTTCCATGATTATTGCCTGCTGACTGTTTGATTCGTGCCTACTCAGCTCTTTGTTTATTGCCTCCAGAGGCACATGATCAGTGTATGATAGCAAACATGATCAGCGCATGATCAGACACATGATCAGCGCCATTAAGTCAAGTGATCATTACATGATAGTCATGTGATCAGTCCATGCTCAGTCACGGTAACAGTGCATGATCTGCCAGGTGATCAGTGCATGATAGCTACGTGATCAGTTCATGATTACTCACGTGATCTGTGCATGACCAGCCAAGTGATCAGTGCATGATAGCCACGTGATCAGTGCATGATCAGTCAAGTGATCAGTGCATGATCAGTCACGTGATCAGTGTATGATCAGTCACGTGATACGTGTGTGACCAGCCACGTGATCAGTGCATGATATCCACGTGATCAGTGCATGTTAGCCACGTGATCAGTGCATGATCAGTCACGTAAGCAGTGTATGATCTGCCACGGATCAATGCATGATCAATTACGTGATCAGTGCATGATCAGTCAAGTGACCAGTACATGGTAGCTATGTGATCATTGTTTGATCAGCCACGTAAGCAGTGCATGATAGCCACGTGATCTGTGCATGATCAGTCAAGTGATCAGTGCATGATCAGTCACGTGATCAGTGCATGATCAATTATGTTACCATTGCATAATCAGTCACGTGACCAGTACATGTTAGCTACTTGATCATTGCAGGATCAGCCACGTGAACACTTCATGATAGACACGTGATCAGTGCATGATCAGCTACGTGAGCAGTGTACCATTAGCTACGTGATCAGTGCATGATCAGACACGTGAACAGTGTATGATCAGCCACGTGATCAGTGCATGATCAGACATGTGAACAGTGTATGATCAGCCACGTGATTAGTGCATGATACCTACGTGATCAGTTCATGATTAGTCACGTGATCTGTGCATGACAGGCACGTAATCAGTGCATGATATCCACGTGATCAGTGAATTATAGCCACGTGATCAGTTCATGATTAGTCAAGTGATCCGTGCAAGATCAAGCACGCGAACAGTGTATGATCAGGAACGTGATCAGTGCATTATAGCCACGTGATCATTGCATGATCAGTCAAATGATCAGTGCGTGAACAGTCACGTGATCAGTGCATGCTCAGTCACGTGACCAGTACATGATCAGTTACGTGAGCAGTGTATGATCAGCCACGTGATCAGTGCATGGTCAAACACGTTAACACTGTATGATCAGCCACGTGATCAGTGCATGATATCCAAGTGATCAGTGCATGATCAATCACGTGATCAGTGTATGATCAGCCACATGATCAGTGCATGATCAGTTACGTGAGCAGTGTATGACCAGCCACGTGATCAGTGCATGGTCAGACACATGAACAGTGTATGATCAGGCACGTGATCATTGCATGATATCCAAGTGATCAGTGCATAATCAATCACGTGTTCAGTGTATGATCAGCCACGTGAACAGTGCATGCACAGTCACGTGATCTGTGCATGACCAGGCACGTGATCAGTGTATGACTAGCCAAGTTACCAGTGCATGATAGCCACCTGATCAGTGCATGATCAGTAACGTGAACAGTGTATGATCAGCCACGTGATCAGTGCATGATACCTACGTGATCAGTTCATGATTAGTCACGTGATCTGTGCATGACAGGCACGTAATCAGTGCATGATATCCACGTGATCAGTGAATTATAGCCACGTGATCAGTTCATGATTATTCACGTGATCTGTGCATGACCAGGCACGTGAACAGTGTATGATCAGCCACGTGATCAGTGCATTATAGCCACGTGATCATTGCATGATCAGTCAAGTGATCAGTGCATGATCAGTCACGTAATCTGTGCATGACCAGGCACGTGATCAGTGTATGACCAGCCAAGTGATCAGTGCATGATCAGCCACGTGAACAGTACATGGTTGCTACGTGATCATTGCATGATCAGCCACGTAAGCAGAGCATGATAGCCACGTGATCAGTGCTTGATCAGTCACGTGAACAGTGCATGATCATTTACGTGATCTGTGCATGATCAGTCACATGACCAGTATATGGTAGCTAAGTGATCATTGCATGACCAGCCACGTGAGCAGTGCATGATACCCATGTGATGTGTGCATGATCAGTTAGGTGAGCAGAGTATGTTCAGCCACGTGATCAGTGCATGATAGCCACGTGATCAGAGCATGATAGCTGCGTGAGTAGTGTACGATCAGCCACGTGATCAGTGCATGGTCAGACACGTGAACATGTATGATCAGCCACGTGATCAGTGCATGATCAATCACGTGATCAGTGTATGATCAGCCACGAGAACAGTGCATGCTCAGTCACGTGATCAGGGCCTGCTGAGCTGCGTGATTACTGTCTGCTCATCTGCTTGACCATTGCCAGCTGAGCTGCACGATTCCTGCCTGTCATCTGCTTGACATTTGCCAGCTGTGCTGCGTAATTCCTGCCTGCTCAGCTGCTTGATTATTGCCAGCTGAGCAGCATGATTCCTCACAGCTGAGTTCCATGATTATTGCCTGCTGACTGTTTGATTCGTGCCTACTCAGCTCTTTGTTTATTGCCTCCAGAGGCACATGATCAGTGTATGATAGTAAACATGATCAGCGCATGATCAGACACATGATCAGCGCCATTAAGTCAAGTGATCATTACATGATAGTCATGTGATCAGTCCATGCTCAGTCACGGTAACAGTGCATGATCAGCCAGGTGATCAGTGCATGATAGCTACGTGATCAGTTCATGATTACTCACGTGATCTGTGCATGACCAGCCAAGTGATCAGTGCATGATAGCCACGTGATCAGTGCATGATCAGTCAAGTGATCAGTGCATGATCAGTCACGTGATCAGTGTATGATCAGCCACGTGATCAGTGCATGATCAGCCACATGATCAGTGCATGATCAATTACATGATCAGTGCATGATCAGTCACGTGATCAGTGTATGATCAGTCACATGATCAATGCATGATAAGCCAGGTGATCAGTGCATGATCAATTACGTGATCAGTGCATGATCAGTCATGTGACCAGTACATGGTAGCTGTGTGATCATTGCATGATCAGCCACATGAGCAGTGCATGATAGCCACGTGATCAGTGCATGGTCAGACACATGAACAGTGTATGATCAGGCACGTGATCATTGCATGATATCCAAGTGATCAGTGCATAATCAATCACGTGTTCAGTGTATGATCAGCCACGTGAACAGTGCATGCACAGTCACGTGATCAGTGTATGACTAGCCAAGTTACCAGTGCATGATAGCCACCTGATCAGTGCATGATCAGTAACGTGAACAGTGTATGATCAGCCACGTGATCAGTGCATGATACCTACGTGATCAGTTCATGATTAGTCACGTGATCTGTGCATGACAGGCACGTAATCAGTGCATGATATCCACGTGATCAGTGAATTATAGCCACGTGATCAGTTCATGATTATTCACGTGATCTGTGCATGACCAGGCACGTGAACAGTGTATGATCAGCCACGTGATCAGTGCATTATAGCCACGTGATCATTGCATGATCAGTCAAGTGATCAGTGCATGATCAGTCACGTAATCTGTGCATGACCAGGCACGTGATCAGTGTATGACCAGCCAAGTGATCAGTGCATGATCAGCCACGTGAACAGTACATGGTTGCTACGTGATCATTGCATAATCAGCCACGTAAGCAGAGCATGATAGCCACGTGATCAGTGCTTGATCAGTCACGTGAACAGTGCATGATCATTTACGTGATCTGTGCATGATCAGTCACATGACCAGTATATGGTAGCTAAGTGATCATTGCATGACCAGCCACGTGAGCAGTGCATGATACCCATGTGATGTGTGCATGATCAGTTAGGTGAGCAGAGTATGTTCAGCCACGTGATCAGTGCATGATAGCCACGTGATCAGAGCATGATAGCTGCGTGAGTAGTGTACGATCAGCCACGTGATCAGTGCATGGTCAGACACGTGAACATGTATGATCAGCCACGTGATCAGTGCATGATATCCATGTGATCAGTGCATGATCAATCACGTGATCAGTGTATGATCAGCCACGAGAACAGTGCATGCTCAGTCACGTGATCCGGGCCTGCTGAGCTGCGTGATTACTGTCTGCTCATCTGCTTGACCATTGCCAGCTGAGCTGCACGATTCCTGCCTGTCATCTGCTTGACAATTGCCAGCTGTGCTGCGTAATTCCTGCCTGCTCAGCTGCTTGATTATTGCCAGCTGAGCAGCATGATTCCTCACAGCTGAGTTCCATGATTATTGCCTGCTGACTGTTTGATTCGTGCCTACTCAGCTCTTTGTTTATTGCCTCCAGAGGCACATGATCAGTGTATGATAGCAAACATGATCAGCGCATGATCAGACACATGATCAGCGCCATTAAGTCAAGTGATCATTACATGATAGTCATGTGATCAGTCCATGCTCAGTCACGGTAACAGTGCATGATCTGCCAGGTGATCAGTGCATGATAGCTACGTGATCAGTTCATGATTACTCACGTGATCTGTGCATGACCAGCCAAGTGATCAGTGCATGATAGCCACGTGATCAGTGCATGATCAGTCAAGTGATCAGTGCATGATCAGTCACGTGATCAGTGTATGATCAGCCACGTGATCAGTGCATGATCAGCCAGGTGATCAGTGCATGATCAATTACATGATCAGTGCATGATCAGTCACGTGATCAGTGTATGATCAGTCACATGATCAATGCATGATAAGCCAGGTGATCAGTGCATGATCAATTACGTGATCAGTGCATGATCAGTCATGTGACCAGTACATGGTAGCTGTGTGATCATTGCATGATCAGCCACATGAGCAGTGCATGATAGCCACGTGATCAGTGCATGATCAGTCACGTGATCAGTGCATGATCAGTCACGTGATCAGTGAATGATAGCCACGTGATCAGTGCATGATCAATTACGTGATCATTGCATGATCACTCATGTGACCAGTACATGGTAGCTATGTGATCATTGCATGATCAGCCAAGTAATCAGTGAATGATAGCCAACTGATCAGTGCATGATCAGTCACGTGATCAGTGCTTGGTGAGTCACGTGATGAGTGCAAATCAGTCATGTGATCAGTGTATTATGATCCACGTGATCAGTGCATGTGAAGTCATGTAATCAATGCATGATAGCTCCGTGATCAGTGCACGATCAGTCCCGTGAAGAGGTCATGATCAGCCAAGTGACCAGTGCAAGATAGCTACGTCATCAGTGCATGATCAGTCATATGATCAGTGCATGATCAGCCACGTCATCAGTGCATGATAGCCACGTGATCAGTGCATACAATTACGTGATCATTGCATGTGAAATCACGTGATCAGTGCATGAGAGCCACGTGATCAGTGCATGAATAGTCACGTGATAGGTGTGTGATCAGCCACGTGGACACTGCATGCTCAGTCACGTGATCAGGGCCTGCTGAAATGCGTGATTACTGTCTGCTCATCTGCTTGACAATTGCCAGCTGAGCTGCATGATTCCTGCCTGTCATCTCCTTGACAATTGCCACCTGTGCTGCGTAATTCCTGCCTGCTCATCTACTTGATTATTGCCAGCTGAGCAGCATGATTTCTCAGAGCTGAGTTCCATGATTATTGCCTGCTCACTGATTCCTGCCTACTCAGCTCTTTGTTCATTGCCTCCAGAGGCACATGATCAGTGTATGACACCAAACATGATCAGCACAGGATCAGTCACATGATCAATGCATGATAAGCCAGGTGATCAGTGCATGATCAATTACGTGATCAGTGCATGATCAGTCATGTGACCAGTACATGGTAGCTGCGTGATCATTGCACGATCAGCCACGGGAGCAGTGCATGATAGGCACGTGATCAGTGCATGATCAGTCTCTTGATCAGTGCATGATCAGTCACGTGATCAGTGCATGATCAGCCACGTGATCAGTGCATGATCAATTATGTGATCACTGCATGATCAGTCACGTGACCAGTACATGGTAGCTACGTGATCATTGCATGATCAGCCACGTGATCAGTGCATGATAACCACGTGATCAGTGCATGATAGCCACGTGATCAGTGCATGATCAGTCACGTGATATGTGTGTGATCAGCCACGTGATCAGTGCATGATAGCCACGTGAACAGTGCATGATCAGTCACGTGAACAGTGCATGATCAGTCATGTGATGAGTGTATGATCAGCCACGTGATCAGTGCATGATCAATTACGTGATCAGTGCATGATCAGTCACGTGACCAGTACATGGTAGCTATATGATCATTGTATGATCAGCCACATAAGCAGTGCATGATAGCCACGTGATCAGTGCATGATGAGTCACGTGATCAGTGCATGATGAGTCACGTGATCAGTGCATGAACAATTACGTTACCATTGCATGATCAGTCACGTGACCAGTACATGTTAGCTACGTGATCATTGCATGATCAGCCACGTGATCAGTGCATGATAGCCACGTGATCAGTGCATGATCAGTCACGTGATACGTGTGTCATCAGCCACGTGATCAGTGCATGATATCCACGTGATCAGTGCATGATAGCCACGTGATCACTTCATGATTAGTCCCGTGATCTGTGCCTGACCAGGCACGTGATCAGTGTATGATCAGCCACGTGATCAGTGCATGATAGGCATGTGATCAGTGCATGATCAGTCAGTTGAACAGTGCATGATCAGTCACGTGATCAGTGTACGATCAGCCACGTGATCAGTGCGTGATCCATTACGTGATCAGTGCATGATCAGTCACTTGACCAGTACATGGTAGCTATGTGATCATTGTATGAGCAGCCAGGTAAGCTGTGCATGATAGCCACGTGAGCACTGCATGATCAGTCACGTGATCAGTGCATGATCAGTCACGTGATTAGTGCATGGTCAATTACATTACCATTGCATGATCAGTCACGTGACCAGTACATGTTAGCTACGTGAACATTGCAGGATCAGCCACGTGAGCACTGCATGATAGACACGTGATCACTGCATTATCAGACACGTGAACAGTGTATGATCAGCCACGTAATCAGTGCATGATACCTACGTGATCAGTTCATGATTAGTCCCGGGACCTGTGCATGACAGCCACGTAATCAGTGCATGATATCCACGCGAACAGTGAATTATAGCCACGTGATCAGTTCATGATTAGTCACGTGATCTGTGCATGACCAGGCACTTGAACAGTTTATGATCAGCCACGTGATCAGTGCATTATAGCCACGTGATCATTGCATGATCAGTCAAGTGATCAGTGTGTGAACATTCTCGTGATCAGTGCATGATCAGTCACGTGACCAGTACATGATCAGTCACGTGAAGAGTGCATGATCATTTAACTGATCTGTGCATGATCAGTCATGTGACCAGTACATGGTAGCTACGTGATCATTGCATGATCAGCCACGTGAGCCGTGCATGATAGCCACGAGATCAGTGCATGATCAGTCACGTGATCAGTGCATGATCAGTCACGTAATCTGTGCATGACCAGGCACGTGATCAGTGTATGACCAGCCAAGTGATCAGTGCATGATAGCCAAGTGATCAGTGCATGATCAGTCACGTGATCAGTGCATGATCAGTCCCGTGATCAGTGTATGATCAGCCACGGGATCAGTGCATGATCAGCCAAATGATCAGTGCATGATCAATTACGTGATCAGTGCATGTTCAGTCATGTGACCAGTACATGGTTGCTATATGATCATTGCATGATCAGCCCCGTGAGCAGTGCATGATAGCCACGTGATCAGTGCATGAACAATCACGTGATCAGTGTATGATCAGCCACGAGAACAGTGCATGCTCCGTCACGTGATCAGGGGCTGCTGAGCTTCGTGATTACTGTCTGCTCATCTGCTTGACAATTGCCAGCTGAGTTGCACGATTCCTGCCTGTCATCTCCTTGACAATTGCCACCTGTGCTGCGTAATTCCTGCCTGCTCATCTACTTGATTATTGCCAGCTGAGCAGCATGATTTCTCAGAGCTGAGTTCCATGATAATTGCCTGCTGACTGATTCCTGCCTACTCAGCTCTTTTTTCATTGCCTCCAGAGGCACATGATCAGTGTATGACACCAAACACGATCAGCACATGATCAGTCACATGATCAATGCATGATAAGCCAGGTGATCAGTGCATGATCAATTACGTGATCAGTGCATGATCAGTCATGTGACCAGTACATGGTAGCTGCGTGATCATTGCATGATAAGCCAATTGAGCAGTGCATGATAGCCACGTGATCAGTGCATGATCAGTCACGTGATCAGTGCATGATCAGTCACGTGATCAGTGCATGATCAATTACGTGATCATTGCATGATCAGTCACATGACCAGTACATGGTAACTACGTGATCATTGCATGATCAGCCACGTGAGCAGTGCATTATAGCCACGTGATCTGTGCATGATAGCCACGTGATCAGTGCATGATCAGTCACGTGATACGTGTGAGATCAGCCACGTGATCAGTGCATGATATCCACGTGATCAGTGCATGATAGCCACGTGATCACTTCATGATTAGTCACGTGATCTGTGCAAGACCAGGCACGTGATCATTGTATGATCAGCCACGTGATCAGTGCATGATAGCCACGTGTTCAGTACATGATCAATTACATGATCAGTGCATGATCAGTCACGTGACCAGTACATGGTAGCTATGTTATCATTGTATGAGCAGCCAGGTAAGCTGTGCATGATAGCCACGTGATCAGTGCATGATCAGCCACGTCATCAGTGCATGATAGGCACGTGATCAGTGCATACAAGTACGTGATCAGTGCATGTGCAATCACGTCATCAGTGCATGAGAGCCACGTGATCAATGCATGATCAGTCACGTGATAGGTGTGTGATCAGCCACGTGAACAGTGCATGCTCCGTCACGGGATCAGGGCCTGCTGAGCTGCGTGATTACTGTCTGCTCATCTGCTTGTCAATTGCCAGCTGAGCTGCACGATTCCTGCCTGTCATCTCCTTGACAATTGCCACCTGTGCTGCGTAATTCCTGCCTGCTCATCTACTTGATTATTGCCAGCTGAGCAGCATGATTTCTCAGAGCTGAGTTCCATGATTATTGCCTGCTCACTGATTCCTGCCTACTCAGCTCTTTTTTCATTGCCTCCAGAGGCACATGATCAGTGTATGACACCAAACATGATCCGAACAGGATCAGTCACATGATCAATGCATGATAAGCCAGGTGATCAGTGCATGATCAATTACGTGATCAGTGCATGATCAGTCATGTGACCAGTACATGGTAGCTGCGTGATCATTGCATGATCAGCCAAGTGAGCAGTGCATGTTAGCCACGTGATCAGTGCATGATCAGTCACGTGATCAGTGCATGATCAGTCTCGTGATCAGTACATGATCAGCCACGTGATCAGTGCATGATCAATTATGTGATCAGTGCATGATCAGTCACGTGACCAGTACATGGTAGCTACGAGATCATTGCATGATCAGCCACGTGATCAGTGCATGATATCCACGTGATCAGTGCATGATAGCCACGTGATCACTTCATGATTAGTCACGTGGTCTGTTCAAGACCAGGCACGTGATCATTGTATGATCAGCCACGGGATTAGTGCATGATAGCCACGTGATCAGTATATGATCAATTACGTGATCAGTGCATGATCAGTCACGTGACCAGTACATGGTAGCTATGTGATCATTGTATGAGCAGCAAGGTAAGCTGTGCATGATAGCCACGTGATCAGTGCATGATCAGTCACGTGATCAGTGCATGATCAATTATATTACCATTGCATGATCAGTCACGTGACCAGTACATGTTAGCTACGTGATCATTGCAGGATCAGCCACGTGAGCACTGCATGATAGACACCTGATCAGTGCATGATCAGCTACGTGAACAGTGTATGATGAGCCAGGTGATCAGTGCATAATACCTAGGTGATCAGTTCATGATTAGTCACGTGATTTGTGCATGACCAGGCACGTGAACAGTGTATGATCAGCCACGTGATCAGTGCATTATAGCCACGTGATCATTGCATGATCAGTCAAGTGATCAGTGCGTGAACAGTCTCGTGATCAGTGCATGATCAGTCAGGTGACCAGTACATGATCAGTCACGTGAACAGTGCATGATCATTTACGTGATCTGTGCATGATCAGTCACGTGACCAATATATGGTAGCCACATGATCATTGCATGACCAGCCATGTGAGCAGTGCATGATAGCCACGTGATCAGTGCATGATCAGTCACGTGATCAGTACATGATCAGTCACGTGAACAGTGCATGATCATTTACGTGATCTGTGCATGATGAGTCACATGACCAGGATATGGTAGCTACGTGATCATTGCATGACCAGCCACGTGAGCAGTGTATGATACCCATGTGATGTGTGCATGATCAGTTACGTGAGCAGAGTATGATTAGCCACGTGATCAGTGCATGAGTGCCACGTATTCAGTGCATGATCAGTCACGTGACAGGTTTGTGATCAGCCACGTGAACAGTGCATGTTCAGCCACGTGATCAGTGCATGATCAGTTACGTGAGCAGTGTATGATCAGCCACGTGATCAGTGCATAGTCAAACACGTGAACAGTGTATGATCAGGCACGTGATCAGTGCATGATATCCAAGTGATCAGTGTATGTTCAATCACGTGATCAGTGTATGAACAGCCACGTGAACAGTGCATGCTCAGTCACGTGATCAGGGCCTGCTGAGCTGCGTGATTACTGTCTGCTCATGTGCTTGACAATTGCCAGCTGTGCTGCGTAATTCCTGCCTGCTCAGCTGCTTGATTATTGCCAGCTGAGCAGCATGATTCCTCACAGCTGAGTTCCATGATTATTGCCTGCAGACTGTTTGATTCGTGCCTACTCAGCTGTTTGTTTATTGCCTCCAGAGGCACATGATCAGTGTATGATAGCAAACATGATCAGCGCATGATCAATCACATGATCAGCGCCATTAAGTCACGTGATCACTACATGATAGTCATGTGATCTGTCCATGCTCAATCACGGTATCAGTGCATGATCAGCCACGTGATCAGTGCATGATAGCCACGTGATCATTGCATGATAGCTACCTGATCAGTGCATGATCAGCCAGGTGATCAGTGCCTGATAGCTACATGATCAGTTCATGATTAGTCACGTGATCTGTGCATGACCAGGCAGGTGATCAGTGTATGATCAGCCACGTGAACAGTGCATGATAGCCACGTGATCAGGGCATGATCCGTCACCTGATGGGTGTATGATCAGACACGTGACCGGTACATGTTAGCTACATGATCATTGCATGATCAGCAACGTGAGTAGTTCATGATAGCCACCTGATCAGTGCATGATCAGTCACGTGATAAGTGCATGATCAGTCAGGTAATCTGTGCATGACCAGGCACGTGATCAGTGTATGACCAGCCAAGTGATCAGTGCATGATAGCCACGTGATCAGTGCAGGATCAATCACGTGATCAGTGTATGATCAGCCACGTGAACAGTGAATGCTCAGTCACGTGATCAGGGCCTGGGGAGCTGCGTGATTACTGTCTGCTCATCTGCTTGACAATTGCCAGCTGAGCTGCACGATTCCTGCCGGTCATGTCCTTGACAATTGCCACCTGTGCTGCGTAATTCCTGCCTGCTCATCTACTTGATTATTGCCAGCTGAGCAGCATGATTTCTCAGAGCTGAGTTCCATGATTATTGCCTGCTCACTGTTTCCTCCCTACTCAGCTCTTTGTTCATTGCCTCCAGAGGCACATGATCAGTGTATGACACCAAACATGATCAGCACATGATCAGTCACATGATCAATGCATGATAAACCAGGTGATCAGTGCATGATCAATTACGTGATCAGTGCATGATCAGTCATGTGACCAGTACATGGTAGCTGCGTGATCATTGCATGATCAGCCACGTTAGCAGTGCATGATACCCACGTGGTCAGTGCATGACCAGTCACGTGATCAGTGCATGATCAGTCATGAGACCAGTACATGGTAGCTACGTGATCATTGCATGATCAGCCACGTGATCAGTGCATGATCAGTTACCTGAGCAGTGTATGATCAGCCAGGTGACAAGTGCATGGTCAGTCACGTGATACGTGTGTGATCAGCCACGTGATCAGTGCATGATATCCACGTGATCAGTGCATGATAGCCACGTGATCAGTGCATGATCAGTCACGTAAGCAGTGTATGATCTGCCACGGATCAATGCATGATCAATTACGTGAACAGTGCATGATCAGTCAAGTGACCAGTACATGGTAGCTATGTGATCATTGTTTGATCAGCCACGTAAGCAGTGCATGATAGCCACGTGATCTGTGCATGATCAGTCACGTGATCAGTGCATGATCAATTATGTTACCATTGCATAATCAGTCACGTGACCAGTACATGTTAGCTACTTGATCATTGCAGGATCAGCCACGTGAGCACTTCATGATAGACACGTGATCAGTGCATGATCAGCTACATGAGCAGTGTACCATCAGCTACGTGATCAGTGCATGATCAGACACGTGAACAGTGTATGATCAGCCACGTGATCAGTGCATGATCAGACATGTGAACAGTGTATGATCAGCCACGTGATTAGTGCATGATACCTACGTGATCAGTTCATGATTAGTCACGTGATCTGTGCATGAGAGGCACGTAATCAGTGCATGATATCCACGTGATCAGTGAATTATAGCCACGTGATCAGTTCATGATTAGTCAAGTGATCCGTGCAAGATCAAGCACGAGAACAGTGTATGATCAGCCACGTGATCAGTGCATTATAGCCACGTGATCATTGCATGATCAGTCAAATGATCAGTGCGTGAACAGTCACGTGATCAGTGCATGCTCAGTCACGTGACCAGTACATGATCAGTTACGTGAGCAGTGTATGATCAGCCACGTGATCAGTGCATGGTCAAACACGTGAACACTGTATGATCAGCCACGTGATCAGTGCATGATATCCAAGTGATCAGTGCATGATCAATCAGGTGATCAGTGTATGATCAGCCACGTGAACAGTGCATGCTCAGTCACGAGATCAGGGCCTGCTGAGCTGCGGGATTCCTGCCTGTCATCTGCTTGACAATTGCCAGCTGTGCTGCATAATTCCTGCCTGCTCAGCTGCTTGATTATTGCCAGCTGAGCAGCATGATTCCTCACAGCTGAGTTCCATGATTATTCCCTGCAGACTGTTTGATTGGTGACTACTCAGCTGTTTGTTTATTGCCTCCAGAGGCACATGATCAGTGTATGATAGCAAACATGATCAGCGCATGATCAGTCACATGATCAGCGCCATTAAGTCACGTGATCACTACATGATAGTAATGTGATCAGTCCATGCTCAGTCACGATATCAGTGCATGATCAGCCACGTGATCAGTGCATGATAGCCACGTGATCATTGCATGATAGCCACGTGACCAGTGCATGATCAGCCAGGTGATCAGTGCATGATAGCTACATGATCAGTTCATGATTAGTCACGTGATCTGTGCATGACCAGGCAGGTGAGCAGTGTATGATCAGCCACGTGAACAGTGCATGATAGCCACGTGATCAGTGCATGATCCGTCACCTGATGGGTGTATGATCAGTCACGTGACCGGTACATGTTAGCTACATGATCATTGCATGATCAGCAACGTGAGTAGTGCATGATAGCCACATAATCAGTGCATGTTCAGTCAGGTAATCTGTGCATGACCAGGCACGTGATCAGTGTATGGCCAGCCAAGTGATCAGTGCATGATAGCCACGTGATCAGTGTATGATCAGCCACGTGATCAGTGCATGATCAGCCACATGATCAGTGCATGATCAATTACGTGATCATTGCATGATCAGTCACGTGACCAGTACATGGTAGCTACGTGATCATTGCATGATCAGCCACGTGAGCCGTGCATGATAGCCACGAGATAAGTGCATGATCAGTCACGTGATCAGTCCATGATCAGTCACGTGAACAGTGCATGATAAGTCACCTGATGAGTGCATGATCAATTACGTGATCAGTGCATGATCACTCACGTGACAAGTACATGGTAGCTAGGTGATCATTGCATGATCAGCCATGTGAGCAGTGCATGATAGCCACGTGATCAGTGCATGATCAGTTTCGGGAGCAGAGTATGATCAGCCACTTGATCAGTGCATGATAGCCACGTGATCACTGCATGATCTGTCACATGATCAGTGTATGATCATCCACGTGATCAGTGCATGGGCAGTCATGTGATCAGTGCATGAAATAGACATGATCAGTGCATGATCAGTCTTGTGATCAGTGTATGATCAACCATGTGATCAGTGCACGATAGCCAGGTAATGAGTACATGATAGCCTACTGATTAGTGCATGATCAGTCACGTGATCAGTGCATGGTCAGTCACGTGATCAGTGCATGATCAGTCACGTGATCAGTGTATGATCATCCACGTGATCAGTGCATAGGGAGTCATGTAATCAATATATGATAGCGCCGTGATCAGTGCACGATCAGTCCCCTGATGAGTGTATGATCAGCCAAGTGATCAGTGCAAGATAGCTACGTGATCAGTGCATGATCAGTCACATGATCAGTGCATGATCAGCCACGTCATCAGTGCATGATAGTCACGTGATCAGTGCATACAATTACGTGATCAGTGCATGTGCAATCACGTGATCAGTGCATGAGAGCCACGTGATCAGTGCATGATCAGTCACGTGATAGGTATGTGATCAGCCACGTGAACAGTGCATGCTCAGTCACGTGATCAGGGCCTGCTGAGCTGCGTGATTACTGTCTGCTCATCTGCTTGATAATTGCCAGCTGAGTTGCACGATTCCTGCCTGTCATCTCCTTGACAATTGCCACCTGTGCTGCGTAATTCCTGCCTGCTCATCTACTTGATTATTGCCAGCTGAGCAGCATGATTTGTCAGAGCTGAGTTCCATGATTATTGCCTGCTGACTGATTCCTGCCTACTCAGCTCTTTGTTCATTGCCTCCAGAGGAACAGGATCAGTGTATGACACCAAACATGATCAGCACATGATCAGTCAAATGATCAATGCATGATAAGCCAGGTGATCAGTGCATGATCAATTACGTGATCAGTGCATGATCAGTCATGTGACCAATACATGGTAGCTGCGTGATCATTGCATGATCAGCCATGTGAGCAGTGCATGATAGCCACCTGATGAGTGCATGATCAGTCACGTGATCAGTGCATAATCAGTCACGTGATCAGTGCATGATCAGGCACGTGATCAGTGCATGATCAGTCACGTGAAGAGTACATGGTAGCTACGTGATCATTGCATGATCAGCCACGGGATCAGTGCATGATCAGCCACATGATCAGGGCATGATAGCCACGTGATCATTGCATGACAGCCAAGTGATCAGTGCGTGATCAGCCAGGTGATCAGTGCATGATAGATACATGATCAGTTCATGATTAGTCACGTGATCTGTGTATGACCAGGCAGGTGATCAGTGTATGATCAGCCACGTGAACAGTGCATGATAGCCACGTGATCAGTGCATGATCCGTCACCTGATGGGTGTATGATCAGACACGTGACCGGTACATGGTAACTACATGATCATTGCATGATCAGCAACGTGAGTAGTGCATGATAGCCCCATGATCAGTGCATGATCAGTCAGGTAATCTGTGCATGACCAGGCACGTGATCAGTGTATGACCAGCCAAGTGATCAGTGCATGATAGCCACGTGATCCGTGCATGATCAGTCACATGATCAGTGTATGATCAGCCACGTGATCAGTGCATGATCAGCCATATGATCAGTGCATGATCAATTACATGATCAGTGCATGATCAGTCACGTGATCAGTGCATGATCAGCCAAATGATCAGTGCATGATCAATTATGTGATCAGTGCATGATCAGTCATGTGACCAGTACATGGTTGCTACGTGATCATTGCATGATCAGCCACTTGATCAGTGCATGATAGCCACGTGGTAACTAAATGATCAATCACGTGATCAGTGTATGATCAGCCACGTGAACAGTGCATGCTCAGTCACGTGATCAGGGCCTGCTGAGCTGCGTGATTACTGTCTGCTCATCTGCTTGACAATTGCAAGCTGAGCTGCACGATTCCTGACTGTCATCTCCTTGACAATTGCCACCTGTGCTGCGTAATTCCTGTCTGCTCATCTACTTGATTATTGCCAGCTGAGCAGCATGATTTCTCAGAGGTGAGTTCCATGATTATTGCCTGTTGACTGATTCCTGCCTACTCAGCTCTTTGTTCATTTTCTCCAGAGGCACATGATCAGTGTATGACACCAAACATGATCAGCACATGATCAGTCACATGATCAATGCATGATAATCCAGGTGATCAGTGCATGATCAATTACGTGATCAGTGCATGATCAGTCATGTGACCAGTACATGGTAGCTGCGTGATCATTGCATGATCAGCCACGTGAGCAGTGCATGATACCCACGTGTTCAGTGCATGACCAGTCACGTGATCATTGCATGATCAGCCACGTGAGCACTGCATGATACCCACGTGGTCAGTGCATGACCAGTCACGTGATCAGTGCATGATCAGTCATGTGACCAGTACATGGTAGCTACGTGATCATTCCATGATCAGCCACGTGACCAGTGTATGATCAGTTACCTGAGCAGTGTATGATCAGCCACGTGATTAGTGCATGATCAGTCACGTGATACGTGTGTGATCAGCCACGTGATCAGTGCATGATATCCACGTGGTCAGTGCATGATAGCCACGTGATCAGTGCATGATCAGTCACGTGAACAGTGCATGATCAGTCACGTGATCAGTGTATGATCAGCCACGGATCAATGCATGATCAATTACGTGATCAGTGCATGATCAGTCAAGTGACCAGTACATGGTAGCTATGTGATCATTGTATGATCAGCCACGTAAGCAGTGCATGATAGCCACGTGATCAGTGCATGATCAGTCAAGTGGTCAGTGCATGATCAGTCACGTGATCAGTGCATGACCAATTATGTTACCATTGCATGATCAGTCACGTGACCAGTACATGTTAGCTACATGATCATTGCAGGATCAGCCCCGTGAGCACTTCATGATAGACACGTGATCAGTGCATGATCAGCTACGTGAGCAGTGTACCATCAGCTACGTGATCAGTTCATGATTAGTCACGTGATCTGTGCATGACAGGCACGTAATCAGTGCATGATATCCATGTGATCAGTGAATTATAGCCACGTGATCAGTTCATGATTAGTCAAGTGATCTGTGCAAGATCAAGCACGTGAACAGTGTATGATCAGCCATGTTATCAGTGCATTATAGCCACGTGATCATTGCATGATCAGTCAAATGATCAGTGCGTGAACAGTCACGTGATCAGTGCATGATCAGTCACGTGATAAGTACATGATCAGTTACGTGAGCAGTGTATGATCAGCCACGTGATCAGTGCATGGTCAGACACGTGAACAGTGTATGATCAGCCACGTGATCAGTGCATGATCAGCCACATGATCAGTGCATGATCAATTACGTGATCATTGCATGATCAGTCACGTGACCAGTACATGGTAGCTACGTGATCATTGCATGATCAGCCACGTGAGCCGTGCATGATAGCCACGAGATAAGTGCATGATCAGTCACGTGATCAGTCCATGATCAGTCACGTGAACAGTGCATGATAAGTCACCTGATGAGTGCATGATCAATTACGTGATCAGTGCATGATCACTCACGTGACAAGTACATGGTAGCTAGGTGATCATTGCATGATCAGCCATGTGAGCAGTGCATGATAGCCACGTGATCAGTGCATGATCAGTTTCGGGAGCAGAGTATGATCAGCCACTTGATCAGTGCATGATAGCCACGTGATCACTGCATGATCTGTCACATGATCAGTGTATGATCATCCACGTGATCAGTGCATGGGCAGTCATGTGATCAGTGCATGAAATAGACATGATCAGTGCATGATCAGTCTTGTGATCAGTGTATGATCAACCATGTGATCAGTGCACGATAGCCAGGTAATGAGTACATGATAGCCTACTGATTAGTGCATGATCAGTCACGTGATCAGTGCATGGTCAGTCACGTGATCAGTGCATGATCAGTCACGTGATCAGTGTATGATCATCCACGTGATCAGTGCATATGGAGTCATGTAATCAATATATGATAGCGCCGTGATCAGTGCACGATCAGTCCCCTGATGAGTGTATGATCAGCCAAGTGATCAGTGCAAGATAGCTACGTGATCAGTGCATGATCAGTCACATGATCAGTGCATGATCAGCCACGTCATCAGTGCATGATAGCCACGTGATCAGTGCATACAATTACGTGATCAGTGCATGTGCAATCACGTGATCAGTGCATGAGAGCCACGTGATCAGTGCATGATCAGTCACGTGATAGGTATGTGATCAGCCACGTGAACAGTGCATGCTCAGTCACGTGATCAGGGCCTGCTGAGCTGCGTGATTACTGTCTGCTCATCTGCTTGATAATTGCCAGCTGAGTTGCACGATTCCTGCCTGTCATCTCCTTGACAATTGCCACCTGTGCTGCGTAATTCCTGCCTGCTCATCTACTTGATTATTGCCAGCTGAGCAGCATGATTTGTCAGAGCTGAGTTCCATGATTATTGCCTGCTGACTGATTCCTGCCTACTCAGCTCTTTGTTCATTGCCTCCAGAGGAACATGATCAGTGTATGACACCAAACATGATCAGCACATGATCAGTCAAATGATCAATGCATGATAAGCCAGGTGATCAGTGCATGATCAATTACGTGATCAGTGCATGATCAGTCATGTGACCAATACATGGTAGCTGCGTGATCATTGCATGATCAGCCATGTGAGCAGTGCATGATAGCCACCTGATGAGTGCATGATCAGTCACGTGATCAGTGCATAATCAGTCACGTGATCAGTGCATGATCAGGCACGTGATCAGTGCATGATCAGTCACGTGAAGAGTACATGGTAGCTACGTGATCATTGCATGATCAGCCACGGGATCAGTGCATGATAGCCACGTGATCAGTGCATGATAGCCACGTGATCAGTGCATGACAAGTCACGTGATCAGTGCATGATCATCCACTTGATCAGGGCATGATAGCCACGTGATCATTGCATGACAGCCAAGTGATCAGTGCATGATCAGCCAGGTGATCAGTGCATGATAGCTACATGATCAGTTCATGATTAGTCACGTGATCTGTGTATGACCAGGCAGGTGATCAGTGTATGATCAGCCACGTGAACAGTGCATGATAGCCACGTGATCAGTGCATGATCCGTCACCTGATGGGTGTATGATCAGACACGTGACCGGTACATGGTAACTACATGATCATTGCATGATCAGCAACGTGAGTAGTGCATGATAGCCCCATGATCAGTGCATGATCAGTCAGGTAATCTGTGCATGACCAGGCACGTGATCAGTGTATGACCAGCCAAGTGATCAGTGCATGATAGCCACGTGATCCGTGCATGATCAGTCACGTGATCAGTGTATGATCAGCCACGTGATCAGTGCATGATCAGCCATATGATCAGTGCATGATCAATTACATGATCAGTGCATGATCAGTCAGGTGATCAGTGCATGATCAGCCAAATGATCAGTGCATGATCAATTACGTGATCAGTGCATGATCAGTCATGTGACCAGTACATGGTTGCTACGTGATCATTGCATGATCAGCCACTTGATCAGTGCATGATAGCCACGTGGTAACTAAATGATCAATCACGTGATCAGTGTATGATCAGCCACGTGAACAGTGCATGCTCAGTCACGTGATCAGGGCCTGCTGAGCTGCGTGATTACTGTCTGCTCATCTGCTTGACAATTGCAAGCTGAGCTGCACGATTCCTGACTGTCATCTCCTTGACAATTGCCACCTGTGCTGCGTAATTCCTGTCTGCTCATCTACTTGATTATTGCCAGCTGAGCAGCATGATTTCTCAGAGGTGAGTTCCATGATTATTGCCTGTTGACTGATTCCTGCCTACTCAGCTCTTTGTTCATTTTCTCCAGAGGCACATGATCAGTGTATGACACCAAACATGATCAGCACATGATCAGTCACATGATCAATGCATGATAATCCAGGTGATCAGTGCATGATCAATTACGTGATCAGTGCATGATCAGTCATGTGACCAGTACATGGTAGCTGCGTGATCATTGCATGATCAGCCACGTGAGCAGTGCATGATACCCACGTGTTCAGTGCATGACCAGTCACGTGATCATTGCATGATCAGCCACGTGAGCACTGCATGATACCCACGTGGTCAGTGCATGACCAGTCACGTGATCAGTGCATGATCAGTCATGTGACCAGTACATGGTAGCTACGTGATCATTCCATGATCAGCCACGTGACCAGTGTATGATCAGTTACCTGAGCAGTGTATGATCAGCCACGTGATTAGTGCATGATCAGTCACGTGATACGTGTGTGATCAGCCACGTGATCAGTGCATGATATCCACGTGGTCAGTGCATGATAGCCACGTGATCAGTGCATGATCAGTCACGTGAACAGTGCATGATCAGTCACGTGATCAGTGTATGATCAGCCAGGGATCAATGCATGATCAATTACGTGATCAGTGCATGATCAGTCAAGTGACCAGTACATGGTAGCTATGTGATCATTGTATGATCAGCCACGTAAGCAGTGCATGATAGCCACGTGATCAGTGCATGATCAGTCAAGTGGTCAGTGCATGATCAGTCACGTGATCAGTGCATGACCAATTATGTTAACATTGCATGATCAGTCACGTGACCAGTACATGTTAGCTACATGATCATTGCAGGATCAGCCCCGTGAGCACTTCATGATAGACACGTGATCAGTGCATGATCAGCTACGTGAGCAGTGTACCATCAGCTACGTGATCAGTTCATGATTAGTCACGTGATCTGTGCATGACAGGCACGTAATCAGTGCATGATATCCATGTGATCAGTGAATTATAGCCACGTGATCAGTTCATGATTAGTCAAGTGATCTGTGCAAGATCAAGCACGTGAACAGTGTATGATCAGCCATGTTATCAGTGCATTATAGCCACGTGATCATTGCATGATCAGTCAAATGATCAGTGCGTGAACAGTCACGTGATCAGTGCATGATCAGTCACGTGATAAGTACATGATCAGTTACGTGAGCAGTGTATGATCAGCCACGTGATCAGTGCATGGTCAGACACGTGAACAGTGTATGATCAGCCACGTGATCAGTGCATGATCAGCCACATGATCAGTGCATGATCAATTACGTGATCATTGCATGATCAGTCACGTGACCAGTACATGGTAGCTACGTGATCATTGCATGATCAGCCACGTGAGCCGTGCATGATAGCCACGAGATAAGTGCATGATCAGTCACGTGATCAGTCCATGATCAGTCACGTGAACAGTGCATGATAAGTCACCTGATGAGTGCATGATCAATTACGTGATCAGTGCATGATCACTCACGTGACAAGTACATGGTAGCTAGGTGATCATTGCATGATCAGCCATGTGAGCAGTGCATGATAGCCACGTGATCAGTGCATGATCAGTTTCGGGAGCAGAGTATGATCAGCCACTTGATCAGTGCATGATAGCCACGTGATCACTGCATGATCTGTCACATGATCAGTGTATGATCATCCACGTGATCAGTGCATGGGCAGTCATGTGATCAGTGCATGAAATAGACATGATCAGTGCATGATCAGTCTTGTGATCAGTGTATGATCAACCATGTGATCAGTGCACGATAGCCAGGTAATGAGTACATGATAGCCTACTGATTAGTGCATGATCAGTCACGTGATCAGTGCATGGTCAGTCACGTGATCAGTGCATGATCAGTCACGTGATCAGTGTATGATCATCCACGTGATCAGTGCATATGGAGTCATGTAATCAATATATGATAGCGCCGTGATCAGTGCACGATCAGTCCCCTGATGAGTGTATGATCAGCCAAGTGATCAGTGCAAGATAGCTACGTGATCAGTGCATGATCAGTCACATGATCAGTGCATGATCAGCCACGTCATCAGTGCATGATAGCCACGTGATCAGTGCATACAATTACGTGATCAGTGCATGTGCAATCACGTGATCAGTGCATGAGAGCCACGTGATCAGTGCATGATCAGTCACGTGATAGGTATGTGATCAGCCACGTGAACAGTGCATGCTCAGTCACGTGATCAGGGCCTGCTGAGCTGCGTGATTACTGTCTGCTCATCTGCTTGATAATTGCCAGCTGAGTTGCACGATTCCTGCCTGTCATCTCCTTGACAATTGCCACCTGTGCTGCGTAATTCCTGCCTGCTCATCTACTTGATTATTGCCAGCTGAGCAGCATGATTTGTCAGAGCTGAGTTCCATGATTATTGCCTGCTGACTGATTCCTGCCTACTCAGCTCTTTGTTCATTGCCTCCAGAGGAACAGGATCAGTGTATGACACCAAACATGATCAGCACATGATCAGTCAAATGATCAATGCATGATAAGCCAGGTGATCAGTGCATGATCAATTACGTGATCAGTGCATGATCAGTCATGTGACCAATACATGGTAGCTGCGTGATCATTGCATGATCAGCCATGTGAGCAGTGCATGATAGCCACCTGATGAGTGCATGATCAGTCACGTGATCAGTGCATAATCAGTCACGTGATCAGTGCATGATCAGGCACGTGATCAGTGCATGATCAGTCACGTGAAGAGTACATGGTAGCTACGTGATCATTGCATGATCAGCCACGGGATCAGTGCATGATCAGCCACATGATCAGGGCATGATAGCCACGTGATCATTGCATGACAGCCAAGTGATCAGTGCGTGATCAGCCAGGTGATCAGTGCATGATAGATACATGATCAGTTCATGATTAGTCACGTGATCTGTGTATGACCAGGCAGGTGATCAGTGTATGATCAGCCACGTGAACAGTGCATGATAGCCACGTGATCAGTGCATGATCCGTCACCTGATGGGTGTATGATCAGACACGTGACCGGTACATGGTAACTACATGATCATTGCATGATCAGCAACGTGAGTAGTGCATGATAGCCCCATGATCAGTGCATGATCAGTCAGGTAATCTGTGCATGACCAGGCACGTGATCAGTGTATGACCAGCCAAGTGATCAGTGCATGATAGCCACGTGATCCGTGCATGATCAGTCACATGATCAGTGTATGATCAGCCACGTGATCAGTGCATGATCAGCCATATGATCAGTGCATGATCAATTACATGATCAGTGCATGATCAGTCACGTGATCAGTGCATGATCAGCCAAATGATCAGTGCATGATCAATTATGTGATCAGTGCATGATCAGTCATGTGACCAGTACATGGTTGCTACGTGATCATTGCATGATCAGCCACTTGATCAGTGCATGATAGCCACGTGGTAACTAAATGATCAATCACGTGATCAGTGTATGATCAGCCACGTGAACAGTGCATGCTCAGTCACGTGATCAGGGCCTGCTGAGCTGCGTGATTACTGTCTGCTCATCTGCTTGACAATTGCAAGCTGAGCTGCACGATTCCTGACTGTCATCTCCTTGACAATTGCCACCTGTGCTGCGTAATTCCTGTCTGCTCATCTACTTGATTATTGCCAGCTGAGCAGCATGATTTCTCAGAGGTGAGTTCCATGATTATTGCCTGTTGACTGATTCCTGCCTACTCAGCTCTTTGTTCATTTTCTCCAGAGGCACATGGTCAGTGTATGACACCAAACATGATCAGCACATGATCAGTCACATGATCAATGCATGATAATCCAGGTGATCAGTGCATGATCAATTACGTGATCAGTGCATGATCAGTCATGTGACCAGTACATGGTAGCTGCGTGATCATTGCATGATCAGCCACGTGAGCAGTGCATGATACCCACGTGTTCAGTGCATGACCAGTCACGTGATCATTGCATGATCAGCCACGTGAGCACTGCATGATACCCACGTGGTCAGTGCATGACCAGTCATGTGACCAGTACATGGTAGCTACGTGATCATTCCATGATCAGCCACGTGACCAGTGTATGATCAGTTACCTGAGCAGTGTATGATCAGCCACGTGATTAGTGCATGATCAGTCACGTGATACGTGTGTGATCAGCCACGTGATCAGTGCATGATATCCACGTGGTCAGTGCATGATAGCCACGTGATCAGTGCATGATCAGTCACGTGAACAGTGCATGATCAGTCACGTGATCAGTGTATGATCAGCCACGGATCAATGCATGATCAATTACGTGATCAGTGCATGATCAGTCAAGTGACCAGTAATGGTAGCTATGTGATCATTGTATGATCAGCCACGTAAGCAGTGCATGATAGCCACGTGATCAGTGCATGATCAGTCAAGTGGTCAGTGCATGAATCAGTCACGTGATCAGTGCATGACCAATTATGTTACCATTGCATGATCAGTCACGTGACCAGTAAAATGTTAGCTACATGATCATTGCAGGATCAGCCCCGTGAGCACTTCATGATAGACACGTGATCAGTGCATGATCAGCTACGTGGAGCAGTGTACCATCAGCTACGTGATCAGTTCATGATTAGTCACGTGATCTGTGCATGACAGGCACGTAATCAGTGCATGATATCCATGTGATCAGTGAATTATAGCCACGTGATCAGTTCATGATTAGTCAAGTGATCTGTGCAAGATCAAGCACGTGAACAGTGTATGATCAGCCATGTTATCAGTGCATTATAGCCACGTGATCATTGCATGTCAGTCAATGATCAGTGACTGAACAGTCACGTGATCAGTGGCATGATCAGTCACGTGATAAGTACATGATCAGTTACGTGAGCAGTGTATGATCAGCCACGGATCAAGTGCATGGTCAGACACGGTGAAAGTGAGTACTGATCAGCCACGTGATCAGTGCACCTGATCAGCCACATGATCCAGTGCCATGATCAATTTACCGGTGATCATTATGCATGTCAGCTCATGACCAGTACATGGTCAGCTACGTGATCATTGCATGATCAGCCACGGAGCCCGTGCGATGATAGCCACAGAGATAAAGTGGCATGATCAGTCACGTGATTCAGTCCATGATCAGTCACGTGAACAGTGCATGATAAGTCACCTGATGAGTGCATGATCAATTACGTGATCAGTGCATGATCACTCACGTGACAAGTACATGGTAGCTAGGTGATCATTGCCATGATCACCATGTGAGCAGTGCATGGATAGCCACGTGATCAGTGCATGATCAGTTTCGGGAGCAGAGTATGATCAGCCACTTGATCAGTGCATGATAGCCACGTGATCACTGCATGATCTGTCACGATGATCAGTGTTGATCATCACGTGATCAGTGCATGGGCAGTCATGTGATCAGTGCAATGAAATAGACATGAATCAGTGCATGATCAGTCTGTGAATCAGTGTATGATCAACCATGTGATCAGTGCACGATAGCCAGGTAATGATACATGATAGCCTACTGATTAGTGCCATGATCAGTCACGTGATCAGTGCATGGTCAGTCACGTGATCAGTGCATGATCAGTCACGTGATCAGTGTATGATCATCCACGTGATCAGTGCATATGGAGTCATGTATCATATATGATATGCGCCGTGATCAGTGCACGATCAGTCCCCTGATGAGTGTATGATCAGCCAAGTGATCAGTGCAAGATAGCTACGTGATCAGTGCATGATCAGTCACATGATCAGTGCAATGATCAGCCACGTCATCAGTGCATGATAGCCACGTGATCAGTGCATACAATTACGTGATCAGTGCATGTGCAATTCAACGTGATCAGTGCATGAGAGCCACTGATCAGTGCATGATCAGTCACGTGATAGGTATGTGATCAGCCACGTGAACAGTGCATGCTCAGTCCACGTGATCAGGGCCTGCTGAGCTGCGTGATTACTGTCTGCTCATCTGCTTGATAATTGCCAAGCTGAGTTTGCACGATTCCTGCCTGTCATCTCCTTGACAATTGCCACCTGTGCTGCGTAATTCCTGCCTGCTCATCTACTTGATTATTGCCAGCTGAGCAGCATGATTTGTCAGAGCTGAGTTCCCATGATTATTGCCTGCTGACTGATTCTGCCTACTCAGCTCTTTGTTCATTGCCTCCAGAGGAACATGATCAGTGTATGACACCAACATGATCAGCACGATGATCAGTCAAATGATCAATGCATGATAAGCCAGGTGATCAGTGCATGATCAATTACGTGATCAGTGCATGATCAGTCATGTGACCAATACATGTAGCTGCGTGATCATTGCATGATCAGCCATGTGAGCAGTGCATGATAGCCACCTGATGAGTGCATGATCAGTCACGTGATCAGTGCATAATCAGTCAGCGTGATTCAGTGCATGATCAGGCACGTGATCAGTGCATGATCAGTCACGTGAAGGAGTACATGGTAGCTACGTGATCATTGCATGATCAGCCACGGGATCATGCATGATCGACGTATCAGTGCATGATAGCCACGTGATCAGTGCATGACAAGTCACGTGATAGTGCATGATCATCCACTTGATCAGGGCATGATAGCCAGTGATCATTGCATGACAGCCAAGTGATCAGTGCATGATCAGCCAGGTGATCAGTGCATGATAGCTACAGATCACGTTCATGATTAGTCACGTGATCTGTGTATGACCAGGGCAGGTGATCAGTGTCATGATCAGCCACGTGAACAGTGGCATGATAGCCACGTGATCAGTGCATGATCCGTCACCTGATGGGTGTGATGATCAGACACGTGACCCGGTACATGGGTAACTACATATCAGTGCATGATCAGCAACGTGAGTAGTGCATGATAGCCCATGATCAGTGCATGATCAGTCAGTAATCTGTGCATGACCAGGCACGTGATCAGTGTATGACCAGCCAAGTGATCAGTGCATGATAGCCACGTGATCCGTGCATGATCAGTCACGTGATCAGTGTATGATCAGCACGTGATCAGTGCATGATCAGCCATATTGATCAGTGCATGATCATTACATGATCAGTGCATGATCAGTCACGGTGATCAGTGCATGATCAGCCAAATGATCAGTGCATGATCAATTACGTGATCAGTGCATGATCAGTCATGTGACCAGTACATGGTTGCTACGTGATCATTGCATGATCAGCCACTTGATCAGTGCATGATAGCCACGTGTAACTAAATGATCAATCACGTGATCAGTGTATGATCAGCCACGTGAACAGTGCATGCTCAGTCACAGTGATCATGGCCTGGCTGACTGCGTGATTGACTGTTCTGCCTCATCCTGGCTTGACATTGCAAGCTGAGCTGCACGATTCCTGACTGTCCATCTCCCTTGTACAAATTGCCACCTGTTTGCTGCGTATTCCTCGGTCTGCTCATCTACTTGCATTATCTGCAGCTGAGCAGCATGATTTCCTCAGAGGTGAGTTCCATGATTATTTGCCTGTTGACTGATTCCTGCCTACTCAGCTCTTGTTCATTTTTCTCCAGAGGCACATGATCAGTGTATGACACAAACATGATCAGCACATGATCAGTCAATGATCAATGCATGATAACCAGGTGATCAGTGCATGATCAATTACGTTGATCAGTGCATGATCAGTCATGTGACCAGTACATGGTAGCTGCGTGATCATTGCATGATCAGCCACGTGAGCAGTGCATGATACCCCACGTGTTCAGTGCATGACCAGTCACGTGGATCATTGCATGATCAGCCACGTGAGCACTGCATGATACCCACGTGGTCAGTGCATGACCAGTCACGTGATCAGTGCATGATCAGTCATGTGACCAGTACATGGTAGCTACGTGATCATTCCATGATCAGCCACGTGACCAGTGTATGATCAGTTACCTGAGCAGTGTATGATCAGCCACGTGATTAGTGCATGATCAGTCCACGTGATACGTGTGTGATCAGCCACGTGATCAGTGCATGATATCCACGTGGTCAGTGCATGATAGCCACGTGATCAGTGCATGACAGTCACGTGAACAGTGCATGATCAGTCACGTGATCAGTGTATGATCAGCCACGGATCAATGCAATGATCAAATTACGTGATCAGTGCATGATCAGTCAAGTGACCAGTACATGGTAGCTATGTGATCATTGTATGATCAGCCACGTAAGCAGTGCATGATAGCCACGTGATCAGTGCATGATCAGTCAAGTGGTCAGTGCATGAATCAGTCACGTGATCAGTGCATGACCAATTATGTTTACCATTGCATGATCAGTCACGTGACCAGTACATGTTCAGCTTACATGATCATTGCAGGATCAGCCCCGTGAGCACTTCATGAATAGACACGTGATCAGTGCATGATCAGCTACGTGAGCAGTGTACCATCAGCTACGTGATCAGTTCATGATTAGTCACGTGATCTGTGCATGACAGGCACGTAATCAGTGCATGATATCCATGTGAATCAGTGAATTATAGCCACGTGATCAGTTCATGATTAGTCAAGTGATCTGTGCAAGATCAAGCACGTGAACAGTGTATGATCAGCCATGTTATCAGTGCATTATAGCACGTGATCATTGCATGATCAGTCAAATGATCAGTGCGTGAACAGTCACGTGAATCAGTGCAATGATCAGTCACGTGATAAGTACATGATCAGTTACGTGAGCAGTGTATGATCAGCCACGTGATCAGTGCATGGTCAGACACGTGAACAGTGATGATCAGCCACGTGATCAGTGCATGATCAGCCACATGATCATGGAGATCAATTACGTGATCATTGCATGATCAGTCCACGTGACCAGTACATGGTAGCTACGTGATCATTGCATGATCAGCCACGTGAGCCGTGCATGATAGCCACGAGATAAGTGCATGATCAGTCACGTGATCAGTCCATGATCAGTCACGTGAACAGTGCATGATAAGTCACCTGATGAGTGATGATCAATTACGTGATCAGTGCATGATCACTCACGTGACAAGTACATGGTAGCTAGGTGATCATTGCATGATCAGCCATGTGAGCAGTGCATGATAGCCACGTGATCAGTGCATGATCAGTTTCGGGAGCAGAGTATGAATCAGCCACTTGATCAGTGCATGATAGCCACGTGATCACTGCATGATCTGTCACATGATCAGTGTATGATCATCCACGTGATCAGTGCATGGGCAGTCATGTGATCAGTGCATGAAATAGACATGATCAGTGCATGATCAGTCTTGTGATCAGTGTATGATCAACCATGTGATCAGTGCACGATAGCCAGGTAATGAGTACATGATAGCCTACTGATTAGTGCATGATCAGTCACGTGATCAGTGCATGGTCAGTCACGTGATCAGTGCATGATCAGTCACGTGATCCAGTGTATGATCATCCACGTGATCAGTGCATATGGAGTCATGTAATCAATATATGATAGCGCCGTGATCAGTGCACGATCAGTCCCCTGATGAGTGTATGATCAGCCAAGTGATCAGTGCAAGATAGCTACGTGATCAGTGCATGATCAGTCACATGATCAGTGCATGATCAGCCACGTCATCAGTGCATGATAGCCACGTGATCAGTGCATACAATTACGTGATCAGTGCAATGTGCAATCACGTGATCAGTGCATGAGAGCCACGTGATCAAGTGCATGATCAGTCACGTGATAGGTATGTGATCAGCCACGTGAACAGTGCATGCTCAGTCACGTGATCAGGGCCTGCTGAGCTGCGTGATTACTGTCTGCTCATCTGCTTGATAATTGCCAGCTGAGTTGCACGATTCCTGCCTGTCATCTCCTTGACAATTGCCACCTGTGCTGCGTAATTCCTGCCTGCTCATCTACTTGATTATTGCCAGCTGAGCAGCATGATTTGTCAGAGCTGAGTTTCCATGATTATTGCCTGCTGACTGATTCCTGCCTACTCAGCTCTTTGTTCATTGCCTCCAGAGGAACAGGATCAGTGTATGAACACCAAACATGATCAAGCACATGATCAGTCAATGATCAATGCATGATAAGCCAGGTGATCAGTGCATGATCAATTACGTGATCAGTGCTGATCAGTCATGTGACCAATACATGGTAGCTGCGTGATCATTGCATGATCAGCCATGTGAGCAGTGATGATAGCCACCTGATGAGTGCATGATCAGTCACGTGTCAGTGCATAATCAGTCACGTGATCAAGTGCATGAATCAGGCACGTGATCAGTGCATGATCAAGTCCACGTGAAGAGTACATGGTAGCTACGTGATCATTGGCCATGATCAGCCACGGATCAGTGCATGATCAGCCACATGATCAGGGCATGATAGCCACGTGATCATTGCATGACAGCCAAGTGATCAGTGCGTGATCAGCCAGGTGATCAGTGCATGATAGATACATGATCAGTTCATGATTAGTCACGTGATCTGTGTATGACCACGGCAGGTGATCAGTGTATGATCAGCCCACGGTGAACAGTGCATGATAGCCACGTGATCAGTGCATGATCCGTCACCTGATGGGTGTATGATCAGACACGTGACCGGTACATGGTAACTACATGATCATTGCATGATCAGCAACGTCGAGTAGTGCATGATAGCCCCATGATCAGTGCATGATCAGTCAGGTAATCTGTGCATGACCAGGCACGTGATCAGTGTATGACCAGCCAGTGATCAGTGGCATGATAGCCACGTGATCCGTGCATGATAGTCCACATGATCAGTGTATGATCAGCCACGTGATCAGTGCATGATCAGCCATATGATCAGTGCATGATCAATTACATGATCAGTGCATGATCAGTCACGTGATCAGTGCATGATCAGCCAAATGATCAGTGCATGATCATTATGTGATCAGTGCATGATCAGTCATGGTGACCAGTACATGGTTGCTACGTGATCATTGCATGATCAGCCACTTGATCAGTGCATGATAGCCACGTGGTAACTAAATGATCAATCACGTGATCAGTGTATGATCAGCCACGTGAACAGTGCATGCTCAGTCACGTGATCAGGGCCTGCTGAGCTGCGTGATTACTGTCTGCTCATCTGCTTGACAATTGCAAGCTGAGCTGCACGATTCCTGACTGTCATCTCCCTTGACAATTGCCACCTGTGCTGCGTAATTCCTGTCTGCTCATCTACTTGATTATTGCCAGCTGAGCAAGCATGATTTCTCAGAGGTGAGTTCCATGATTATGCCTGTTGACTGATTCCTGCCTACTCAGCTCTTTGTTCATTTTCTCCAGAGGCACATGGTCAGTGTAATGACACCAAACATGATCAGCACATGATCAGTCACATGAATCAATGCATGATAATCCAGGTGATCATGCATGATCATTACGTGATCAGTGCATGATCAGTCATGTGACCAGTACATGGTAGTGCGTGATCATTGCATGATCAGCCACGTGAGCAGTGCATGATACCCACGTGTTCAGTGGCATGACCAGTCACGTGATCATTGCATTGATCAGCCACGTGAGCACTGCAATGATACCCACGTGGTCAGTGCATCGACGCAAGTGACCAGTACATGGTAGCTACGTGATCATTCCATGATCAGCCACGTGACCAGTGTATGAATCAGTTACCTGAGCAGTGTATGATCAGCCACGTGAATTAGTGCATGATCAGTCACGTGATACGTGTGTGATCAGCCACGTGATCAGTGATGATATCCACGTGGTCAGTGCATGATAGCCACGTGATTCAGTGCATGATCAGTCACGTGAACAGTTGCATGATCAGTCACGTGATCAGTGTAATGATCAGCCACGGATCAATGCAATGACAATTACGTGATCAAGTGCATGATCAGTCAAGTGACCAGTACATGGTAGCTATGTGATCATTGTATGATCAGCCACGTAAGCAGTGCATGATAGCACGTGATCAGTGCATGATCAGTCAAGTGGTCCAGTGCATGATCAGTCACGTGATCAGTGCATGAACCAATTATGTTACCATTGCATGATCAGTCACGTGACCAGTACATGTTAGCTACATGATCATTGCAGGATCAGCCCGTGAGCACTTCATGATAACACGTGATCAGTGCATGATCAGCTACGTGAGCAGTGTACCATCAGCTACGTGATCAGTTCATGATTAGTCACGTGATCTGTGCATGACAGGCACGTAATCAGTGCATGAATAATCCATGTGATCAGTGAATTATAGCCACCGTGATCAGTTCATGATTAGTCCAAGTGATCTGTGCAGATCAAGCACGTGAACAGTGTATGATCAGCCATGTTATCAGTGCATTATAGCCACGTGATCATTGCATGATCAGTCAAATGATCAGTGCGTGAAACAGTCACGTGATCAGTGCATGATCAGTCACGTGATAAGTACATGATCAGTTACGTGAGCAGTGTATGATCAGCCACGTGATCAGTGCATGGTCAGACCGTGAACAGTGTATGATCAAGCCACGTGATCAGTGCATGATCAGCCACATGATCAGTGCAATGATCATTACGTGATCATTGCATGATCAGTCACGTGGACCAGTACATGGTAGCTTACGTGATCATTGCATGATCAGCCACGTGAGCCGTGCATGATAGCCACGAGAATAAGTGCATGATCAGTCACGTGATCAGTCCATGATCAGTCACGTGAACAGTGCATGATAAGTCACCTGATGAGTGCATGATCAATTACGTGATCAGTGCATGATCACTCACGTGACAAGTACATGGTAGCTAGGTGATCATTGCATGATCAGCCATGTGAGCAGTGCATGATAGCCACGTGATCAGTGCATGATCAGTTTCGGGAGCAGAGTATGAATCAGCCACTTGATCAGTGCATGATAGCCACGTGATCACTGCATGATCTGTCACATGATCCAGTGTATGATCATCCACGTGATCAGTGCATGGGCAGTCATGTGATCAGTGCATGAAATAGACATGATCAGTGCATGATCAGTCTTGTGATCAGTGTATGATCAACCATGTGATCAGTGCACGATAGCCAGGTAATGAGTACATGATAGCCTACTGATTAGTGCATGATCAGTCACGTGATCAGTGCATGGTCAGTCACGTGATCAGTGCATGATCAGTCACGTGATCAGTGTAATGATCATCCACGTGATCAGTGCATATGGAGTCATGTAATCATATATGATAGCGCCGTGATCAGTGCACGATCAGTCCCCTGATGAGTGTATGATCAGCCAAGTGATCAGTGCAAGATAGCTACGTGATCAGTGCATGATCAGTCCACATGATCAGTGCATGATCAGCCACGTCATCAGTGCATGATAGCCACGTGATCAGTGCATACAATTACGTGATCAGTGCATGTGCAATCACGTGATCAGTGCATGAGAGCCACGTGATCAGTGCATGATCAGTCACGTGATAGGTATGTGATCAGCCACGTGAACAGTGCATGCTCAGTCACGTGATCAGGGCCTGCTGAGCTGCGTGATTACTGTCTGCTCATCTGCTTGATAATTGCCAGCTGAGTTGCACGATTCCTGCCTGTCATCCCTTGACAATTGCCACCTGTGCTGCGTAATTCCTGCCTGCTCATCTACTTGATTATTGCCAGCTGAGCAGCATGATTTGTCAGAGCTGAGTTCCATGATTATTGCCTGCTGACTGATTCCTGCCTACTCAGCTCTTTGTTCATTGCCTCCAGAGGAACATGATCAGTGTATGACACCAAACATGATCAGCACATGATCAGTCAAATGATCAATGCATGATAAGCCAGGTGATCAGTGCATGATCAATTAACGTGATCAGTGCATGATCAGTCATGTGACCAATACATGGTAGCTGCGTGATCATTGCATGATCAGCCATGTGGAGCAGTGCATGATAGCCACCTGATGAGTGCATGATCAGTCACGTGATCAGTGCATAATCAGTCACCGTGATCAGTGCATGATCAGGCACGTGATCAGTGCATGATCAGTCACGTGAAGAGTACATGGTAGCTACGTGATCATTGCATGATCAGCCACGGGATCAGTGCATGATAGCCCACGTGATCAGTGCATGATAGCCACGTGATCAGTGGCATGACAAGTCACGTGATCAGTGCATGATCATCCACTTGATCAGGGCATGATAGCCACGTGATCATTGCATGACAGCCAAGTGATCAGTGCATGATCAGCCAGGTGATCAGTGCATGATAGCTACAATGATCAGTTCATGATTAGTCACGTGATCTGTGTATGACCAGGCAGGTGATCAGTGGTATGATCAGCCACGTGAACAGTGCATGATAGCCACGTGATCAGTGCATGATCCCGTCACCTGATGGGTGTATGATCAGACACGTGACCGGTACACTGGTAACTACAATGATCATTGCATGATCAGCACGTGAGTAGTGCATGATAGCCCCATGATCAGTGCATGATCAGTCAGGTAATCTGTGCATGACCAGGCACGTGATCAGTGTATGACCAGCCAAGTGATCAGTGCATGATAGCCACGTGATCCGTGCATGATCAGTCACGTGATCAGTGTATGATCAGCCACGTGATCAGTGCATGATCAGCCATATGATCAGTGCATGATCAATTACATGATCAGTGCATGATCAGTCAGGTGATCAGTGCATGATCAGCCAAATGATCAGTGCATGATCAATTACGTGATCAGTGCATGATCAGTCATGTGACCAGTACATGGTTGCTACGTGATCATTGCATGATCAGCCACTTGATCAGTGCATGATAGCCACGTGGTAACTAAATGATCAATCACGTGATCAGTGTATGATCAGCCACGTGAACAGTGCATGCTCAGTCACGTGATCAGGGCCTGCTGAGCTGCGTGATTACTGTCTGCTCATCTGCTTGAACAATTGCAAGCTGAGCTGCAACGATTCTGACTGTCATCTCCTTGACAATTGCCACCTGTGGCTGCGTAATTCCTGTCCTGCTCATCTACTTGATTATTGCCAGCTGAGCAGCATGATTCTCAGAGGTGAGTTCCATGATTATTGCTGTTGACTGATTCCTGCCTACTCAGCTCTTTGTTCATTTTCTCCAGAGGCACATGATCAGTGTATGACACCAAACATGATCAGCACATGATCAGTCACATGATCAATGCATGATAATCCAGGTGATCAGTGCATGATCAATTACGTGATCAGTGCATGATCAGTCATGTGACCAGTACATGGTAGCTGCGTGATCATTGCATGATCAGCCACGTGAGCAGTGCATGATACCCACGTGTTCAGTGCCATGACCAGTCACGTGATCATTGCATGATCAGCCACGTGAGCACTGCATGATACCACGTGGTCAGTGCATGACCAGTCACGTGATCAGTGCATGATCAGTCATGTGACCAGTACATGGTAGCTACGTGATCATTCCATGATCAGCCACGTGACCAGTGTATGATCAGTTACCTGAGCAGTGGTATGATCAGCCACGTGATTAGTGCATGATCAGTCACGTGATACGTGTGTGATCAGCCACGTGATCAGTGCATGATATCCACGTGGTCAGTGCATGATAGCCACGTGATCAGTGCATGATCAGTCACGTGAACAGTGCATGATCAGTCACGTGATCAGTGTATGATCAGCCAGGGATCAATGCATGATCAATTACGTGATCAGTGCATGATCAGTCAAGTGACCAGTACATGGTAGCTATGTGATCATTGTATGATCAGCCACGTAAGCAGTGCATGATAGCCACGTGATCAGTGCATGATCAGTCAAGTGGTCAGTGCATGATCAGTCACGTGATCAGTGCATGACCAATTATGTTAACATTGCATGATCAGTCACGTGACCAGTACATGTTAGCTACATGATCATTGCAGGATCAGCCCCGTGAGCACTTCATGATAGACACGTGATCAGTGCATGATCAGCTACGTGAGCAGTGTACCATCAGCTACGTGATCAGTTCATGATTAGTCACGTGATCTGTGCATGACAGGCACGTAATCAGTGCATGATATCCATGTGATCAGTGAATTATAGCCACGTGATCAGTTCATGATTAGTCAAGTGATCTGTGCAAGATCAAGCACGTGAACAGTGTATGATCAGCCATGTTATCAGTGCATTATAGCCACGTGATCATTGCATGATCAGTCAAATGATCAGTGCGTGAACAGTCACGTGATCAGTGCATGATCAGTCACGTGATAAGTACATGATCAGTTACGTGAGCAGTGTATGATCAGCCACGTGATCAGTGCATGGTCAGACACGTGAACAGTGTATGATCAGCCACGTGATCAGTGCATGATCAGCCACATGATCAGTGCATGATCAATTACGTGATCATTGCATGATCAGTCACGTGACCAGTACATGGTAGCTACGTGATCATTGCATGATCAGCCACGTGAGCCGTGCATGATAGCCACGAGATAAGTGCATGATCAGTCACGTGATCAGTCCATGATCAGTCACGTGAACAGTGCATGATAAGTCACCTGATGAGTGCATGATCAATTACGTGATCAGTGCATGATCACTCACGTGACAAGTACATGGTAGCTAGGTGATCATTGCATGATCAGCCATGTGAGCAGTGCATGATAGCCACGTGATCAGTGCATGATCAGTTTTCGGGAGCAGAGTATGATCAGCCACTTGATCAGTTGCATGATAGCCACGTGATCACTGCATGATCTGTCACATGATCAGTGTATGATCATCCACGTGATCAGTGCATGGGCAGTCATGTGATCAGTGCATGAAATAGACATGATCAGTGCATGATCAGTCTTGTGATCAGTGTATGATCAACCATGTGATCAGTGCACGATAGCCAGGTAATGAGTACATGATAGCCTACTGATTAGTGCATGATCAGTCACGTGATCAGTGCATGGTCAGTCACGTGATCAGTGCATGATCAGTCACGTGATCAGTGTATGATCATCCACGTGATCAGTGCATATGGAGTCATGTAATCAATATATGATAGCGCCGTGATCAGTGCACGATCAGTCCCCTGATGAGTGTATGATCAGCCAAGTGATCAGTGCAAGATAGCTACGTGATCAGTGCATGATCAGTCACATGATCAGTGCATGATCAGCCACGTCATCAGTGCATGATAGCCACGTGATCAGTGCATACAATTACGTGATCAGTGCATGTGCAATCACGTGATCAGTGCATGAGAGCCACGTGATCAGTGCATGATCAGTCACGTGATAGGTATGTGATCAGCCACGTGAACAGTGCATGCTCAGTCACGTGATCAGGGCCTGCTGAGCTGCGTGATTACTGTCTGCTCATCTGCTTGATAATTGCCAGCTGAGTTGCACGATTCCTGCCTGTCATCTCCTTGACAATTGCCACCTGTGCTGCGTAATTCCTGCCTGCTCATCTACTTGATTATTGCCAGCTGAGCAGCATGATTTGTCAGAGCTGAGTTCCATGATTATTGCCTGCTGACTGATTCCTGCCTACTCAGCTCTTTGTTCATTGCCTCCAGAGGAACAGGATCAGTGTATGACACCAACATGATCAGCACATGATCAGTCAAATGATCAATGCATGATAAGCCAGGTGATCAGTGCATGATCAATTACGTGATCAGTGCATGATCAGTCATGTGACCAATACATGGTAGCTGCGTGATCATTGCATGATCAGCCATGTGAGCAGTGCATGATAGCCACCTGATGAGTGCATGATCAGTCACGTGATCAGTGCATAATCAGTCACGTGATCAGTGCATGATCAGGCACGTGATCAGTGCATGATCAGTCACGTGAAGAGTACATGGTAGCTACGTGATCATTGCATGATCAGCCACGGGATCAGTGCATGATCAGCCACATGATCAGGGCATGATAGCCACGTGATCATTGCATGACAGCCAAGTGATCAGTGCGTGATCAGCCAGGTGATCAGTGCATGATAGATACATGATCAGTTCATGATTAGTCACGTGATCTGTGTATGACCAGGCAGGTGATCAGTGTATGATCAGCCACGTGAACAGTGCATGATAGCCACGTGATCAGTGCATGATCCGTCACCTGATGGGTGTATGATCAGACACGTGACCGGTACATGGTAACTACATGATCATTGCATGATCAGCAACGTGAGTAGTGCATGATAGCCCCATGATCAGTGCATGATCAGTCAGGTAATCTGTGCATGACCAGGCACGTGATCAGTGTATGACCAGCCAAGTGATCAGTGCATGATAGCCACGTGATCCGTGCATGATCAGTCACATGATCAGTGTATGATCAGCCACGTGATCAGTGCATGATCAGCCATATGATCAGTGCATGATCAATTACATGATCAGTGCATGATCAGTCACGTGATCAGTGCATGATCAGGCCAAATGATCAGTGCATGATCAATTATGTGATCAGTGCATGATCAGTCATGTGACCAGTACATGGTTGCTACGTGATCATTGCATGATCAGCCACTTGATCAGTGCATGATAGCCACGTGGTAACTAAATGATCAATCACGTGATCAGTGTATGATCAGCCACGTGAACAGTGCATGCTCAGTCACGTGATCAGGGCCTGCTGAGCTGCGTGATTACTGTCTGCTCATCTGCTTGACAATTGCAAGCTGAGCTGCACGATTCCTGACTGTCATCTCCTTGACAATTGCCACCTGTGCTGCGTAATTCCTGTCTGCTCATCTACTTGATTATTGCCAGCTGAGCAGCATGATTTCTCAGAGGTGAGTTCCATGATTATTGCCTGTTGACTGATTCCTGCCTACTCAGCTCTTTGTTCATTTTCTCCAGAGGCACATGGTCAGTGTATGACACCAAACATGATCAGCACATGATCAGTCACATGATCAATGCATGATAATCCAGGTGATCAGTGCATGATCAATTACGTGATCAGTGCATGATCAGTCATGTGACCAGTACATGGTAGCTGCGTGATCATTGCATGATCAGCCACGTGAGCAGTGCATGATACCCACGTGTTCAGTGCATGACCAGTCACGTGATCATTGCATGATCAGCCACGTGAGCACTGCATGATACCCACGTGGTCAGTGCATGACCAGTCATGTGACCAGTACATGGTAGCTACGTGATCATTCCATGATCAGCCACGTGACCAGTGTATGATCAGTTACCTGAGCAGTGTATGATCAGCCACGTGATTAGTGCATGATCAGTCACGTGATACGTGTGTGATCAGCCACGTGATCAGTGCATGATATCCACGTGGTCAGTGCATGATAGCCACGTGATCAGTGCATGATCAGTCACGTGAACAGTGCATGATCAGTCACGTGATCAGTGTATGATCAGCCACGGATCAATGCATGATCAATTACGTGATCAGTGCATGATCAGTCAAGTGACCAGTACATGGTAGCTATGTGATCATTGTATGATCAGCCACGTAAGCAGTGCATGATAGCCACGTGATCAGTGCATGATCAGTCAAGTGGTCAGTGCATGATCAGTCACGTGATCAGTGCATGACCAATTATGTTACCATTGCATGATCAGTCACGTGACCAGTACATGTTAGCTACATGATCATTGCAGGATCAGCCCCGTGAGCACTTCATGATAGACACGTGATCAGTGCATGATCAGCTACGTGAGCAGTGTACCATCAGCTACGTGATCAGTTCATGATTAGTCACGTGATCTGTGCATGACAGGCACGTAATCAGTGCATGATATCCATGTGATCAGTGAATTATAGCCACGTGATCAGTTCATGATTAGTCAAGTGATCTGTGCAAGATCAAGCACGTGAACAGTGTATGATCAGCCATGTTATCAGTGCATTATAGCCACGTGATCATTGCATGATCAGTCAAATGATCAGTGCGTGAACAGTCACGTGATCAGTGCATGATCAGTCACGTGATAAGTACATGATCAGTTACGTGAGCAGTGTATGATCAGCCACGTGATCAGTGCATGGTCAGACACGTGAACAGTGTATGATCAGCCACGTGATCAGTGCATGATCAGCCACATGATCAGTGCATGATCAATTACGTGATCATTGCATGATCAGTCACGTGACCAGTACATGGTAGCTACGTGATCATTGCATGATCAGCCACGTGAGCCGTGCATGATAGCCACGAGATAAGTGCATGATCAGTCACGTGATCAGTCCATGATCAGTCACGTGAACAGTGCATGATAAGTCACCTGATGAGTGCATGATCAATTACGTGATCAGTGCATGATCACTCACGTGACAAGTACATGGTAGCTAGGTGATCATTGCATGATCAGCCATGTGAGCAGTGCATGATAGCCACGTGATCAGTGCATGATCAGTTTCGGGAGCAGAGTATGATCAGCCACTTGATCAGTGCATGATAGCCACGTGATCACTGCATGATCTGTCACATGATCAGTGTATGATCATCCACGTGATCAGTGCATGGGCAGTCATGTGATCAGTGCATGAAATAGACATGATCAGTGCATGATCAGTCTTGTGATCAGTGTATGATCAACCATGTGATCAGTGCACGATAGCCAGGTAATGAGTACATGATAGCCTACTGATTAGTGCATGATCAGTCACGTGATCAGTGCATGGTCAGTCACGTGATCAGTGCATGATCAGTCACGTGATCAGTGTATGATCATCCACGTGATCAGTGCATATGGAGTCATGTAATCAATATATGATAGCGCCGTGATCAGTGCACGATCAGTCCCCTGATGAGTGTATGATCAGCCAAGTGATCAGTGCAAGATAGCTACGTGATCAGTGCATGATCAGTCACATGATCAGTGCATGATCAGCCACGTCATCAGTGCATGATAGCCACGTGATCAGTGCATACAATTACGTGATCAGTGCATGTGCAATCACGTGATCAGTGCATGAGAGCCACGTGATCAGTGCATGATCAGTCACGTGATAGGTATGTGATCAGCCACGTGAACAGTGCATGCTCAGTCACGTGATCAGGGCCTGCTGAGCTGCGTGATTACTGTCTGCTCATCTGCTTGATAATTGCCAGCTGAGTTGCACGATTCCTGCCTGTCATCTCCTTGACAATTGCCACCTGTGCTGCGTAATTCCTGCCTGCTCATCTACTTGATTATTGCCAGCTGAGCAGCATGATTTGTCAGAGCTGAGTTCCATGATTATTGCCTGCTGACTGATTCCTGCCTACTCAGCTCTTTGTTCATTGCCTCCAGAGGAACATGATCAGTGTATGACACCAAACATGATCAGCACATGATCAGTCAAATGATCAATGCATGATAAGCCAGGTGATCAGTGCATGATCAATTACGTGATCAGTGCATGATCAGTCATGTGACCAATACATGGTAGCTGCGTGATCATTGCATGATCAGCCATGTGAGCAGTGCATGATAGCCACCTGATGAGTGCATGATCAGTCACGTGATCAGTGCATAATCAGTCACGTGATCAGTGCATGATCAGGCACGTGATCAGTGCATGATCAGTCACGTGAAGAGTACATGGTAGCTACGTGATCATTGCATGATCAGCCACGGGATCAGTGCATGATAGCCACGTGATCAGTGCATGATAGCCACGTGATCAGTGCATGACAAGTCACGTGATCAGTGCATGATCATCCACTTGATCAGGGCATGATAGCCACGTGATCATTGCATGACAGCCAAGTGATCAGTGCATGATCAGCCAGGTGATCAGTGCATGATAGCTACATGATCAGTTCATGATTAGTCACGTGATCTGTGTATGACCAGGCAGGTGATCAGTGTATGATCAGCCACGTGAACAGTGCATGATAGCCACGTGATCAGTGCATGATCCGTCACCTGATGGGTGTATGATCAGACACGTGACCGGTACATGGTAACTACATGATCATTGCATGATCAGCAACGTGAGTAGTGCATGATAGCCCCATGATCAGTGCATGATCAGTCAGGTAATCTGTGCATGACCAGGCACGTGATCAGTGTATGACCAGCCAAGTGATCAGTGCATGATAGCCACGTGATCCGTGCATGATCAGTCACGTGATCAGTGTATGATCAGCCACGTGATCAGTGCATGATCAGCCATATGATCAGTGCATGATCAATTACATGATCAGTGCATGATCAGTCAGGTGATCAGTGCATGATCAGCCAAATGATCAGTGCATGATCAATTACGTGATCAGTGCATGATCAGTCATGTGACCAGTACATGGTTGCTACGTGATCATTGCATGATCAGCCACTTGATCAGTGCATGATAGCCACGTGGTAACTAAATGATCAATCACGTGATCAGTGTATGATCAGCCACGTGAACAGTGCATGCTCAGTCACGTGATCATGGCCTGCTGAGCTGCGTGATTACTGTCTGCTCATCTGCTTGACAATTGCAAGCTGAGCTGCACGATTCCTGACTGTCATCTCCTTGACAATTGCCACCTGTGCTGCGTAATTCCTGTCTGCTCATCTACTTGATTATTGCCAGCTGAGCAGCATGATTTCTCAGAGGTGAGTTCCATGATTATTGCCTGTTGACTGATTCCTGCCTACTCAGCTCTTTGTTCATTTTCTCCAGAGGCACATGATCAGTGTATGACACCAAACATGATCAGCACATGATCAGTCACATGATCAATGCATGATAATCCAGGTGATCAGTGCATGATCAATTACGTGATCAGTGCATGATCAGTCATGTGACCAGTACATGGTAGCTGCGTGATCATTGCATGATCAGCCACGTGAGCAGTGCATGATACCCACGTGTTCAGTGCATGACCAGTCACGTGATCATTGCATGATCAGCCACGTGAGCACTGCATGATACCCACGTGGTCAGTGCATGACCAGTCACGTGATCAGTGCATGATCAGTCATGTGACCAGTACATGGTAGCTACGTGATCATTCCATGATCAGCCACGTGACCAGTGTATGATCAGTTACCTGAGCAGTGTATGATCAGCCACGTGATTAGTGCATGATCAGTCACGTGATACGTGTGTGATCAGCCACGTGATCAGTGCATGATATCCACGTGGTCAGTGCATGATAGCCACGTGATCAGTGCATGATCAGTCACGTGAACAGTGCATGATCAGTCACGTGATCAGTGTATGATCAGCCACGGATCAATGCATGATCAATTACGTGATCAGTGCATGATCAGTCAAGTGACCAGTACATGGTAGCTATGTGATCATTGTATGATCAGCCACGTAAGCAGTGCATGATAGCCACGTGATCAGTGCATGATCAGTCAAGTGGTCAGTGCATGATCAGTCACGTGATCAGTGCATGACCAATTATGTTACCATTGCATGATCAGTCACGTGACCAGTACATGTTAGCTACATGATCATTGCAGGATCAGCCCCGTGAGCACTTCATGATAGACACGTGATCAGTGCATGATCAGCTACGTGAGCAGTGTACCATCAGCTACGTGATCAGTTCATGATTAGTCACGTGATCTGTGCATGACAGGCACGTAATCAGTGCATGATATCCATGTGATCAGTGAATTATAGCCACGTGATCAGTTCATGATTAGTCAAGTGATCTGTGCAAGATCAAGCACGTGAACAGTGTATGATCAGCCATGTTATCAGTGCATTATAGCCACGTGATCATTGCATGATCAGTCAAATGATCAGTGCGTGAACAGTCACGTGATCAGTGCATGATCAGTCACGTGATAAGTACATGATCAGTTACGTGAGCAGTGTATGATCAGCCACGTGATCAGTGCATGGTCAGACACGTGAACAGTGTATGATCAGCCACGTGATCAGTGCATGATCAGCCACATGATCAGTGCATGATCAATTACGTGATCATTGCATGATCAGTCACGTGACCAGTACATGGTAGCTACGTGATCATTGCATGATCAGCCACGTGAGCCGTGCATGATAGCCACGAGATAAGTGCATGATCAGTCACGTGATCAGTCCATGATCAGTCACGTGAACAGTGCATGATAAGTCACCTGATGAGTGCATGATCAATTACGTGATCAGTGCATGATCACTCACGTGACAAGTACATGGTAGCTAGGTGATCATTGCATGATCAGCCATGTGAGCAGTGCATGATAGCCACGTGATCAGTGCATGATCAGTTTCGGGAGCAGAGTATGATCAGCCACTTGATCAGTGCATGATAGCCACGTGATCACTGCATGATCTGTCACATGATCAGTGTATGATCATCCACGTGATCAGTGCATGGGCAGTCATGTGATCAGTGCATGAAATAGACATGATCAGTGCATGATCAGTCTTGTGATCAGTGTATGATCAACCATGTGATCAGTGCACGATAGCCAGGTAATGAGTACATGATAGCCTACTGATTAGTGCATGATCAGTCACGTGATCAGTGCATGGTCAGTCACGTGATCAGTGCATGATCAGTCACGTGATCAGTGTATGATCATCCACGTGATCAGTGCATATGGAGTCATGTAATCAATATATGATAGCGCCGTGATCAGTGCACGATCAGTCCCCTGATGAGTGTATGATCAGCCAAGTGATCAGTGCAAGATAGCTACGTGATCAGTGCATGATCAGTCACATGATCAGTGCATGATCAGCCACGTCATCAGTGCATGATAGCCACGTGATCAGTGCATACAATTACGTGATCAGTGCATGTGCAATCACGTGATCAGTGCATGAGAGCCACGTGATCAGTGCATGATCAGTCACGTGATAGGTATGTGATCAGCCACGTGAACAGTGCATGCTCAGTCACGTGATCAGGGCCTGCTGAGCTGCGTGATTACTGTCTGCTCATCTGCTTGATAATTGCCAGCTGAGTTGCACGATTCCTGCCTGTCATCTCCTTGACAATTGCCACCTGTGCTGCGTAATTCCTGCCTGCTCATCTACTTGATTATTGCCAGCTGAGCAGCATGATTTGTCAGAGCTGAGTTCCATGATTATTGCCTGCTGACTGATTCCTGCCTACTCAGCTCTTTGTTCATTGCCTCCAGAGGAACAGGATCAGTGTATGACACCAAACATGATCAGCACATGATCAGTCAAATGATCAATGCATGATAAGCCAGGTGATCAGTGCATGATCAATTACGTGATCAGTGCATGATCAGTCATGTGACCAATACATGGTAGCTGCGTGATCATTGCATGATCAGCCATGTGAGCAGTGCATGATAGCCACCTGATGAGTGCATGATCAGTCACGTGATCAGTGCATAATCAGTCACGTGATCAGTGCATGATCAGGCACGTGATCAGTGCATGATCAGTCACGTGAAGAGTACATGGTAGCTACGTGATCATTGCATGATCAGCCACGGGATCAGTGCATGATCAGCCACATGATCAGGGCATGATAGCCACGTGATCATTGCATGACAGCCAAGTGATCAGTGCGTGATCAGCCAGGTGATCAGTGCATGATAGATACATGATCAGTTCATGATTAGTCACGTGATCTGTGTATGACCAGGCAGGTGATCAGTGTATGATCAGCCACGTGAACAGTGCATGATAGCCACGTGATCAGTGCATGATCCGTCACCTGATGGGTGTATGATCAGACACGTGACCGGTACATGGTAACTACATGATCATTGCATGATCAGCAACGTGAGTAGTGCATGATAGCCCCATGATCAGTGCATGATCAGTCAGGTAATCTGTGCATGACCAGGCACGTGATCAGTGTATGACCAGCCAAGTGATCAGTGCATGATAGCCACGTGATCCGTGCATGATCAGTCACATGATCAGTGTATGATCAGCCACGTGATCAGTGCATGATCAGCCATATGATCAGTGCATGATCAATTACATGATCAGTGCATGATCAGTCACGTGATCAGTGCATGATCAGCCAAATGATCAGTGCATGATCAATTATGTGATCAGTGCATGATCAGTCATGTGACCAGTACATGGTTGCTACGTGATCATTGCATGATCAGCCACTTGATCAGTGCATGATAGCCACGTGGTAACTAAATGATCAATCACGTGATCAGTGTATGATCAGCCACGTGAACAGTGCATGCTCAGTCACGTGATCAGGGCCTGCTGAGCTGCGTGATTACTGTCTGCTCATCTGCTTGACAATTGCAAGCTGAGCTGCACGATTCCTGACTGTCATCTCCTTGACAATTGCCACCTGTGCTGCGTAATTCCTGTCTGCTCATCTACTTGATTATTGCCAGCTGAGCAGCATGATTTCTCAGAGGTGAGTTCCATGATTATTGCCTGTTGACTGATTCCTGCCTACTCAGCTCTTTGTTCATTTTCTCCAGAGGCACATGGTCAGTGTATGACACCAAACATGATCAGCACATGATCAGTCACATGATCAATGCATGATAATCCAGGTGATCAGTGCATGATCAATTACGTGATCAGTGCATGATCAGTCATGTGACCAGTACATGGTAGCTGCGTGATCATTGCATGATCAGCCACGTGAGCAGTGCATGATACCCACGTGTTCAGTGCATGACCAGTCACGTGATCATTGCATGATCAGCCACGTGAGCACTGCATGATACCCACGTGGTCAGTGCATGACCAGTCATGTGACCAGTACATGGTAGCTACGTGATCATTCCATGATCAGCCACGTGACCAGTGTATGATCAGTTACCTGAGCAGTGTATGATCAGCCACGTGATTAGTGCATGATCAGTCACGTGATACGTGTGTGATCAGCCACGTGATCAGTGCATGATATCCACGTGGTCAGTGCATGATAGCCACGTGATCAGTGCATGATCAGTCACGTGAACAGTGCATGATCAGTCACGTGATCAGTGTATGATCAGCCACGGATCAATGCATGATCAATTACGTGATCAGTGCATGATCAGTCAAGTGACCAGTACATGGTAGCTATGTGATCATTGTATGATCAGCCACGTAAGCAGTGCATGATAGCCACGTGATCAGTGCATGATCAGTCAAGTGGTCAGTGCATGATCAGTCACGTGATCAGTGCATGACCAATTATGTTACCATTGCATGATCAGTCACGTGACCAGTACATGTTAGCTACATGATCATTGCAGGATCAGCCCCGTGAGCACTTCATGATAGACACGTGATCAGTGCATGATCAGCTACGTGAGCAGTGTACCATCAGCTACGTGATCAGTTCATGATTAGTCACGTGATCTGTGCATGACAGGCACGTAATCAGTGCATGATATCCATGTGATCAGTGAATTATAGCCACGTGATCAGTTCATGATTAGTCAAGTGATCTGTGCAAGATCAAGCACGTGAACAGTGTATGATCAGCCATGTTATCAGTGCATTATAGCCACGTGATCATTGCATGATCAGTCAAATGATCAGTGCGTGAACAGTCACGTGATCAGTGCATGATCAGTCACGTGATAAGTACATGATCAGTTACGTGAGCAGTGTATGATCAGCCACGTGATCAGTGCATGGTCAGACACGTGAACAGTGTATGATCAGCCACGTGATCAGTGCATGATCAGCCACATGATCAGTGCATGATCAATTACGTGATCATTGCATGATCAGTCACGTGACCAGTACATGGTAGCTACGTGATCATTGCATGATCAGCCACGTGAGCCGTGCATGATAGCCACGAGATAAGTGCATGATCAGTCACGTGATCAGTCCATGATCAGTCACGTGAACAGTGCATGATAAGTCACCTGATGAGTGCATGATCAATTACGTGATCAGTGCATGATCACTCACGTGACAAGTACATGGTAGCTAGGTGATCATTGCATGATCAGCCATGTGAGCAGTGCATGATAGCCACGTGATCAGTGCATGATCAGTTTCGGGAGCAGAGTATGATCAGCCACTTGATCAGTGCATGATAGCCACGTGATCACTGCATGATCTGTCACATGATCAGTGTATGATCATCCACGTGATCAGTGCATGGGCAGTCATGTGATCAGTGCATGAAATAGACATGATCAGTGCATGATCAGTCTTGTGATCAGTGTATGATCAACCATGTGATCAGTGCACGATAGCCAGGTAATGAGTACATGATAGCCTACTGATTAGTGCATGATCAGTCACGTGATCAGTGCATGGTCAGTCACGTGATCAGTGCATGATCAGTCACGTGATCAGTGTATGATCATCCACGTGATCAGTGCATATGGAGTCATGTAATCAATATATGATAGCGCCGTGATCAGTGCACGATCAGTCCCCTGATGAGTGTATGATCAGCCAAGTGATCAGTGCAAGATAGCTACGTGATCAGTGCATGATCAGTCACATGATCAGTGCATGATCAGCCACGTCATCAGTGCATGATAGCCACGTGATCAGTGCATACAATTACGTGATCAGTGCATGTGCAATCACGTGATCAGTGCATGAGAGCCACGTGATCAGTGCATGATCAGTCACGTGATAGGTATGTGATCAGCCACGTGAACAGTGCATGCTCAGTCACGTGATCAGGGCCTGCTGAGCTGCGTGATTACTGTCTGCTCATCTGCTTGATAATTGCCAGCTGAGTTGCACGATTCCTGCCTGTCATCTCCTTGACAATTGCCACCTGTGCTGCGTAATTCCTGCCTGCTCATCTACTTGATTATTGCCAGCTGAGCAGCATGATTTGTCAGAGCTGAGTTCCATGATTATTGCCTGCTGACTGATTCCTGCCTACTCAGCTCTTTGTTCATTGCCTCCAGAGGAACATGATCAGTGTATGACACCAAACATGATCAGCACATGATCAGTCAAATGATCAATGCATGATAAGCCAGGTGATCAGTGCATGATCAATTACGTGATCAGTGCATGATCAGTCATGTGACCAATACATGGTAGCTGCGTGATCATTGCATGATCAGCCATGTGAGCAGTGCATGATAGCCACCTGATGAGTGCATGATCAGTCACGTGATCAGTGCATAATCAGTCACGTGATCAGTGCATGATCAGGCACGTGATCAGTGCATGATCAGTCACGTGAAGAGTACATGGTAGCTACGTGATCATTGCATGATCAGCCACGGGATCAGTGCATGATAGCCACGTGATCAGTGCATGATAGCCACGTGATCAGTGCATGACAAGTCACGTGATCAGTGCATGATCATCCACTTGATCAGGGCATGATAGCCACGTGATCATTGCATGACAGCCAAGTGATCAGTGCATGATCAGCCAGGTGATCAGTGCATGATAGCTACATGATCAGTTCATGATTAGTCACGTGATCTGTGTATGACCAGGCAGGTGATCAGTGTATGATCAGCCACGTGAACAGTGCATGATAGCCACGTGATCAGTGCATGATCCGTCACCTGATGGGTGTATGATCAGACACGTGACCGGTACATGGTAACTACATGATCATTGCATGATCAGCAACGTGAGTAGTGCATGATAGCCCCATGATCAGTGCATGATCAGTCAGGTAATCTGTGCATGACCAGGCACGTGATCAGTGTATGACCAGCCAAGTGATCAGTGCATGATAGCCACGTGATCCGTGCATGATCAGTCACGTGATCAGTGTATGATCAGCCACGTGATCAGTGCATGATCAGCCATATGATCAGTGCATGATCAATTACATGATCAGTGCATGATCAGTCAGGTGATCAGTGCATGATCAGCCAAATGATCAGTGCATGATCAATTACGTGATCAGTGCATGATCAGTCATGTGACCAGTACATGGTTGCTACGTGATCATTGCATGATCAGCCACTTGATCAGTGCATGATAGCCACGTGGTAACTAAATGATCAATCACGTGATCAGTGTATGATCAGCCACGTGAACAGTGCATGCTCAGTCACGTGATCATGGCCTGCTGAGCTGCGTGATTACTGTCTGCTCATCTGCTTGACAATTGCAAGCTGAGCTGCACGATTCCTGACTGTCATCTCCTTGACAATTGCCACCTGTGCTGCGTAATTCCTGTCTGCTCATCTACTTGATTATTGCCAGCTGAGCAGCATGATTTCTCAGAGGTGAGTTCCATGATTATTGCCTGTTGACTGATTCCTGCCTACTCAGCTCTTTGTTCATTTTCTCCAGAGGCACATGATCAGTGTATGACACCAAACATGATCAGCACATGATCAGTCACATGATCAATGCATGATAATCCAGGTGATCAGTGCATGATCAATTACGTGATCAGTGCATGATCAGTCATGTGACCAGTACATGGTAGCTGCGTGATCATTGCATGATCAGCCACGTGAGCAGTGCATGATACCCACGTGTTCAGTGCATGACCAGTCACGTGATCATTGCATGATCAGCCACGTGAGCACTGCATGATACCCACGTGGTCAGTGCATGACCAGTCACGTGATCAGTGCATGATCAGTCATGTGACCAGTACATGGTAGCTACGTGATCATTCCATGATCAGCCACGTGACCAGTGTATGATCAGTTACCTGAGCAGTGTATGATCAGCCACGTGATTAGTGCATGATCAGTCACGTGATACGTGTGTGATCAGCCACGTGATCAGTGCATGATATCCACGTGGTCAGTGCATGATAGCCACGTGATCAGTGCATGATCAGTCACGTGAACAGTGCATGATCAGTCACGTGATCAGTGTATGATCAGCCACGGATCAATGCATGATCAATTACGTGATCAGTGCATGATCAGTCAAGTGACCAGTACATGGTAGCTATGTGATCATTGTATGATCAGCCACGTAAGCAGTGCATGATAGCCACGTGATCAGTGCATGATCAGTCAAGTGGTCAGTGCATGATCAGTCACGTGATCAGTGCATGACCAATTATGTTACCATTGCATGATCAGTCACGTGACCAGTACATGTTAGCTACATGATCATTGCAGGATCAGCCCCGTGAGCACTTCATGATAGACACGTGATCAGTGCATGATCAGCTACGTGAGCAGTGTACCATCAGCTACGTGATCAGTTCATGATTAGTCACGTGATCTGTGCATGACAGGCACGTAATCAGTGCATGATATCCATGTGATCAGTGAATTATAGCCACGTGATCAGTTCATGATTAGTCAAGTGATCTGTGCAAGATCAAGCACGTGAACAGTGTATGATCAGCCATGTTATCAGTGCATTATAGCCACGTGATCATTGCATGATCAGTCAAATGATCAGTGCGTGAACAGTCACGTGATCAGTGCATGATCAGTCACGTGATAAGTACATGATCAGTTACGTGAGCAGTGTATGATCAGCCACGTGATCAGTGCATGGTCAGACACGTGAACAGTGTATGATCAGCCACGTGATCAGTGCATGATCAGCCACATGATCAGTGCATGATCAATTACGTGATCATTGCATGATCAGTCACGTGACCAGTACATGGTAGCTACGTGATCATTGCATGATCAGCCACGTGAGCCGTGCATGATAGCCACGAGATAAGTGCATGATCAGTCACGTGATCAGTCCATGATCAGTCACGTGAACAGTGCATGATAAGTCACCTGATGAGTGCATGATCAATTACGTGATCAGTGCATGATCACTCACGTGACAAGTACATGGTAGCTAGGTGATCATTGCATGATCAGCCATGTGAGCAGTGCATGATAGCCACGTGATCAGTGCATGATCAGTTTCGGGAGCAGAGTATGATCAGCCACTTGATCAGTGCATGATAGCCACGTGATCACTGCATGATCTGTCACATGATCAGTGTATGATCATCCACGTGATCAGTGCATGGGCAGTCATGTGATCAGTGCATGAAATAGACATGATCAGTGCATGATCAGTCTTGTGATCAGTGTATGATCAACCATGTGATCAGTGCACGATAGCCAGGTAATGAGTACATGATAGCCTACTGATTAGTGCATGATCAGTCACGTGATCAGTGCATGGTCAGTCACGTGATCAGTGCATGATCAGTCACGTGATCAGTGTATGATCATCCACGTGATCAGTGCATATGGAGTCATGTAATCAATATATGATAGCGCCGTGATCAGTGCACGATCAGTCCCCTGATGAGTGTATGATCAGCCAAGTGATCAGTGCAAGATAGCTACGTGATCAGTGCATGATCAGTCACATGATCAGTGCATGATCAGCCACGTCATCAGTGCATGATAGCCACGTGATCAGTGCATACAATTACGTGATCAGTGCATGTGCAATCACGTGATCAGTGCATGAGAGCCACGTGATCAGTGCATGATCAGTCACGTGATAGGTATGTGATCAGCCACGTGAACAGTGCATGCTCAGTCACGTGATCAGGGCCTGCTGAGCTGCGTGATTACTGTCTGCTCATCTGCTTGATAATTGCCAGCTGAGTTGCACGATTCCTGCCTGTCATCTCCTTGACAATTGCCACCTGTGCTGCGTAATTCCTGCCTGCTCATCTACTTGATTATTGCCAGCTGAGCAGCATGATTTGTCAGAGCTGAGTTCCATGATTATTGCCTGCTGACTGATTCCTGCCTACTCAGCTCTTTGTTCATTGCCTCCAGAGGAACATGATCAGTGTATGACACCAAACATGATCAGCACATGATCAGTCAAATGATCAATGCATGATAAGCCAGGTGATCAGTGCATGATCAATTACGTGATCAGTGCATGATCAGTCATGTGACCAATACATGGTAGCTGCGTGATCATTGCATGATCAGCCATGTGAGCAGTGCATGATAGCCACCTGATGAGTGCATGATCAGTCACGTGATCAGTGCATAATCAGTCACGTGATCAGTGCATGATCAGGCACGTGATCAGTGCATGATCAGTCACGTGAAGAGTACATGGTAGCTACGTGATCATTGCATGATCAGCCACGGGATCAGTGCATGATAGCCACGTGATCAGTGCATGATAGCCACGTGATCAGTGCATGACAAGTCACGTGATCAGTGCATGATCATCCACTTGATCAGGGCATGATAGCCACGTGATCATTGCATGACAGCCAAGTGATCAGTGCATGATCAGCCAGGTGATCAGTGCATGATAGCTACATGATCAGTTCATGATTAGTCACGTGATCTGTGTATGACCAGGCAGGTGATCAGTGTATGATCAGCCACGTGAACAGTGCATGATAGCCACGTGATCAGTGCATGATCCGTCACCTGATGGGTGTATGATCAGACACGTGACCGGTACATGGTAACTACATGATCATTGCATGATCAGCAACGTGAGTAGTGCATGATAGCCCCATGATCAGTGCATGATCAGTCAGGTAATCTGTGCATGACCAGGCACGTGATCAGTGTATGACCAGCCAAGTGATCAGTGCATGATAGCCACGTGATCCGTGCATGATCAGTCACGTGATCAGTGTATGATCAGCCACGTGATCAGTGCATGATCAGCCATATGATCAGTGCATGATCAATTACATGATCAGTGCATGATCAGTCAGGTGATCAGTGCATGATCAGCCAAATGATCAGTGCATGATCAATTACGTGATCAGTGCATGATCAGTCATGTGACCAGTACATGGTTGCTACGTGATCATTGCATGATCAGCCACTTGATCAGTGCATGATAGCCACGTGGTAACTAAATGATCAATCACGTGATCAGTGTATGATCAGCCACGTGAACAGTGCATGCTCAGTCACGTGATCATGGCCTGCTGAGCTGCGTGATTACTGTCTGCTCATCTGCTTGACAATTGCAAGCTGAGCTGCACGATTCCTGACTGTCATCTCCTTGACAATTGCCACCTGTGCTGCGTAATTCCTGTCTGCTCATCTACTTGATTATTGCCAGCTGAGCAGCATGATTTCTCAGAGGTGAGTTCCATGATTATTGCCTGTTGACTGATTCCTGCCTACTCAGCTCTTTGTTCATTTTCTCCAGAGGCACATGATCAGTGTATGACACCAAACATGATCAGCACATGATCAGTCACATGATCAATGCATGATAATCCAGGTGATCAGTGCATGATCAATTACGTGATCAGTGCATGATCAGTCATGTGACCAGTACATGGTAGCTGCGTGATCATTGCATGATCAGCCACGTGAGCAGTGCATGATACCCACGTGTTCAGTGCATGACCAGTCACGTGATCATTGCATGATCAGCCACGTGAGCACTGCATGATACCCACGTGGTCAGTGCATGACCAGTCACGTGATCAGTGCATGATCAGTCATGTGACCAGTACATGGTAGCTACGTGATCATTCCATGATCAGCCACGTGACCAGTGTATGATCAGTTACCTGAGCAGTGTATGATCAGCCACGTGATTAGTGCATGATCAGTCACGTGATACGTGTGTGATCAGCCACGTGATCAGTGCATGATATCCACGTGGTCAGTGCATGATAGCCACGTGATCAGTGCATGATCAGTCACGTGAACAGTGCATGATCAGTCACGTGATCAGTGTATGATCAGCCACGGATCAATGCATGATCAATTACGTGATCAGTGCATGATCAGTCAAGTGACCAGTACATGGTAGCTATGTGATCATTGTATGATCAGCCACGTAAGCAGTGCATGATAGCCACGTGATCAGTGCATGATCAGTCAAGTGGTCAGTGCATGATCAGTCACGTGATCAGTGCATGACCAATTATGTTACCATTGCATGATCAGTCACGTGACCAGTACATGTTAGCTACATGATCATTGCAGGATCAGCCCCGTGAGCACTTCATGATAGACACGTGATCAGTGCATGATCAGCTACGTGAGCAGTGTACCATCAGCTACGTGATCAGTTCATGATTAGTCACGTGATCTGTGCATGACAGGCACGTAATCAGTGCATGATATCCATGTGATCAGTGAATTATAGCCACGTGATCAGTTCATGATTAGTCAAGTGATCTGTGCAAGATCAAGCACGTGAACAGTGTATGATCAGCCATGTTATCAGTGCATTATAGCCACGTGATCATTGCATGATCAGTCAAATGATCAGTGCGTGAACAGTCACGTGATCAGTGCATGATCAGTCACGTGATAAGTACATGATCAGTTACGTGAGCAGTGTATGATCAGCCACGTGATCAGTGCATGGTCAGACACGTGAACAGTGTATGATCAGCCACGTGATCAGTGCATGATATCCAAGTGATCAGTGCATGATCAATCACGTGATCAGTGTATGATCAGCCACGTGAGCAGTGCATGCTCAGTCACGTGATCAGGGCCTGCTGAGCTGCGTGATTACTGTCTGCTCATCTGCTTGACAATTGCCAGCTGAGCTGCAAGATTCCTGCCTGTCATCTGCTTGACAATTGCCACCTGTGCTGCGTAATTCCTGCCTGCTCAGCTGCTTGATTATTGCCAGCTGAGCAGCATGATTCCTCACAGCTGAGTTCCAAACATGATCAGCGCATGATCAGTCACATGATCAGCGCCATTAAGTCACGTGATCACTACATGATAGTAATGTGATCAGTACATGCTCAGTCAAGGTATCAGTGCATTGTCAGCCACGTGATCAGTGTATGATCAGCCACGTGATCAGTGCATGATAAATTACGTGATCAGTGCATGATCAGTCACGTGATCAATGCATGATCAATTACATTATCATCGCATGAACAGTCATATGACCAGTACATGTTAGCTACGTGATCATTGCAGGATCAGCCACGTGAGCAGTGCATGATAGATCCGTGATCAGTGTATGATCAGCCAAGTGATCAGTGCATGATAGCTACGTGAACAGTGCATGATCAGCTACGTGATCACTGCATGATAGCCACGTGATCATTGCATGGTAGCCATGTGATCAGTGTATGAACAGTCACCTGATGGGTGCATGATCAGTCACGTGATTAGTGCATGATCAGTCACGTGATCAGTGCATGATCAATTATGTGATCAGTGCATGATCAGTCAAGTGATCAGTGCATGATAGCCACGTGACCAGTGCATGATCAGTCACGTGATACATGTGATCAGCCATGTGATCAGTGCCTGATATCCACGTGAACAGTGCATGATAGCCACGTGATCAGTTCACGATTAGTTACGCAATCTGTGCATGACCAGGCACGTGATCAGTGTATGACCAGCCAAGTGATCAGTGCATGATAGCCACGTGATCAGTGCATGATCAGTCACGTGATAAGTCCTTTATCAGTCACCTGATTAGTGTATGATAAGCCACGTGATCAGTGCATGATCAATACCTGATCAGAGCATGATCATTCACATGACCAGTACATGGAAACTATGTGAACATAGCATGATCAGCCACGTGAGCAGTGCCTGATAGCCACGTGATCATTGCATGATCAGTCACGTGATCAGTGCATGATCAGCCACGTTATCACTGCATGATCAGCCACGTGAGCAGTGCATGATAGCCACGTGATCAGTGCATGGTCAGACACGTGAGCAGTGTATGATCAGCCACTTGATCATTGCATGATATCCTAGTGATCAGTGAACGATCAATCACGTGATCAGTGAACGACCAGCCACGTGATCACTGCATGCGCAGTCAGGTGGTCAGTTCCTTATCAGCCACGTGATCAGTGCGTGCACAATCCCATGCTCAGCTCCTGTCAGTCATTGATCACTGCCTGATAAACACGTGATCAGTGCCCGATCAGCCACGTGATCAGTGCATGCGCAGTCACGTGATCAGTGCATGATAGCCACGTGATCAGTGCATGCACAGTCCCATGAACTGCGCCTGTCAGTCACTGATCACTGCCTGATAAACACGTGATCAGTGCATGATGAGCCATGTGATCAGTGCTTGATCAACCACATCATCAGTGCATTCGAAGTCAGGTTATCAGTGCATGATAGCCACGTGATCAGTGCATGCTCAGCCACGTGATCTGGACTTGATCAGCCACGTGATCAGTGCCTGCAGAGTCACGTGGTCAGGGCCTGCTGAGCTGCGTGATTCCTGCCGGCTCATCTGCTTGACAATTGCCAGCTGAGCTGCGTGATTCCTGCCTGGTCACCTGCTTGATTATTGCCAGTTGAGCAGCATGATTCGTCACTGCTGAGCTCCATGCTTATTGCCTGCTGATTTCGTGGTTCGTGTCTACTCAGCTCTTTGAGTATTGCCTCCTGAGGTCCCTGTTCGGGCGCCACCTGCCGGGGTCCAGCCCCAGCTGATCCAGGGTATTCGAAGGAGAGATTGCCTAGGCGACTATTTATATGCTAATCAGAGATGTCAAGAATAATAGTATGAGGAGAGTTCAGTAGGAAAATTCGGTGGAGAAAAGAGACTGAGTAGCTTGGTTTAGGCGGGAGACCAATCAACCTTCAAGACAAGAAGTTTGCACCACTTATGTAGGCCGCAGGCGCCCTCTGGAGGAGCGGAAGGTGCCTCACCCTAGACACCTTCTCGAGTGGGTCTTAGCAGCCCAGGCATAATTAGTAAGCGTGGTGGGTTCCGCGCTCCAGATGGAGACTCAGCTGGAAGTTAAAGGGAAGAATGACAAGGAACTTTATGAATTGGAGCTGTAAGTTAACTCTTTGACAGAGAGAGCGAGATGGTGGTGGGGGACAGCCCCCAGTGAAATCAGAGGTGAGGGCCCAAAGCAATACAGTAGGCAGACTCTGGTTTTTTTGGGGGGGAAATGCTCGAGAATATCCGGGTGGACTCCTGAGGCTCGATCCCGCATTTGCGTATGCCGAGCCTCCTTCCTCATGACCTTTGTCTAGAGTGGAATGCCTCCCCGGCTCCCGGCACGTGATCAGTGCATGCTCAGTCACGATATCAGTGCCTGCTCAGCCACGGGATCACTGACGGCACAGTCACATGATCAGCGCCTCTCAGTCACGTGGTCACCGTATGATAAACACGTGATCAGTGAACGAACAGCCACGTGATCACTGCATGCACAGTCAGGTGGTCAGTTCCTGATCAGCCACGTGATCAGTGCGTGCACAGTCCCATGCTCAGCGCCTGTCATTCACTGATCACTGCCTGATAAACACGTGATCAGTGCCCGATCATCCATGTTATCAGTGCATGCGCAGTCACGTGATCAGTGCATGATAGCCACGTGATCAGTGCGTGCACAGTCCTATGATCAGCGCCTGTCAGTCACTGATCACTGCCTGATAAACACCTGATCAGTGCATGATGAGCCATGTGATCAGTGCTTGATAAGCCACGTCATCAGTGCATTCCCAGTCAGGTTATCAGTGCATGATAGCCACGTGGTCAGTGCATGCTCAGTCACGTGATCTGGACTTGATCAGCCACATGATCAGTGCCTGCAGAGTCACGTGGTCAGGGCCTGCTGAGCTGCGTGATTCCTGCCGGCTCATCTGCATGACAATTGCCAGCTGAGCTGCGTGATTCCTGCCTCGTCACCTGCTTGATTATTGCCAGTTGAGCAGCATGGTTCGTCACTGCTGAGCTCCATGCTTATTGCCTGCTGATTTGCGTGGTTCGTGTCTGCTCAGCACTTTGAGTATTGCCTCCTGAGGTCCCTGTTCGGGTGCCACGCCACCTGCCGGGGACCAGCCCCAGCTGATCCAGGGTATTCGAAGGAGAGATGGCCTAGGCGACTATTTATATGCTAATCAGAGATGTCAAGAATAATAGTATGAGGAGAGCTCAGTAGGAAAATTCGGTGGAGAAAAGAGACTGAGTAGCTTGGTTTGTGCGGGAGACCAATCAAACTTCAAGACAAGAAGTTTGCACCACTTCCGAAGGCCGCAGGTGCCCTCTCGAATATCGGGAGGTGCCTCACCCTAGACACCTTCTCGAGTGGGTCTTAGCAGCCCAGGCATAATTAGTAAGCGTGGTGGGTTCCTCGCTCCAGATGGAGACTCAGCTGGAAGTTAAAGGGAAGAATGACAAGGAACTTTATGAATTGGAGCTGTAAGTTAACTCTTTGACAGAGAGAGCGAGATGGTGGTGGGGGACAGCCCCCAGTGAAATCAGAGGTGAGCGCACAAAGCAATACAGTAGGCACTCTGGTTTTTTTGGGAGGGGAGATGCTCGAGAATATCCGGGTGGACTCCTGAGGCTCAATCCCGCATTTGCGTATGCCGAGCCTCCTTCCTCATGAACTTTGCCCAGAGTGGAATGCCTCCCCGGCTCCCGGCACATGACCTGTGCATGCTCAGTCACGATATCAGTGCATGATCAGCCAGGTGATCACTGACGGCACAGTCACGTGATCAGCGCCTCTCAGTCACGTGATCACCGTATGATAAACACGTCATAAGTGATCGACCAGCCAAGTGATCACTGCATGCGCAGTCAGGTGGTCAGTTCCAGATCAGCCATGTGATCACTGACAGCACAGTCACTTGATCAGCGCCTCTCAGTCACGTGATCACCATATGATAAACACGTGATCAGTGAACGACCAGCCACGTGATCACTGCATGCACAGTCAGGTTGTCAGTTCCTGATCAGCCACGTGATCAGTGCGTGCACAGTCCCATGGTCAGCGCCTGTCAGTCACTGATCACTGCCTGATAAACACGGGATCAGCCCTCGATCACCCACGTCATCAGTGCATGCGCAGTCACGTTATCAGTGCATGATAGCCACGTGATCAGTGCGTGCACAGTCCTATGATCAGAGCCTGTCAGTCTCTGATCACTGCCTGATAAACACGTGATCAGTGCATGATGAGCCATGTGATCAGTGCTTGATCAACCACATCATCAGTGCATTCGAAGTCAGGTTATCAGTGCATGATAGCCACGTGATCAGTGCATGCTCAGCCACGTGATCTGGACTTGATCAGCCACGTGATCAGTGCCTGCAGAGTCACGTGGTCAGGGCCTGCTGAGCTGCGTGATTCCTGCCGGCTCATCTGCATGACAATTGCCAGCTGAGCTGCGTGATTCCTGTCGGCTCATCTGCTTGACAATTGCCAACTGAGCTGCGTGATTCCTGCCTGGTCACCTGCTTGATTATTGCCATTGAGCAGCATGATTCGTCACTGCTGAGGTCCATGCGTATTGCCTGCTGATTGCGTGGTTCGTGTCTGCTCAGCTCTTTGAGTATTGCCTCCTGAGGTCCCTGTTCGGGCGCCACCTGATGGGGACCAGCCCCAGCTGATCCAGGGTATTCGAAGGAGAGATGGCCTGGGCGACTATTTATATGCTAATCAGAGATGTCAAGAATAATAGTATGAGGAGAGCTCAGTAGGAAAATTCGGTGGAGAAAAGAGACTGAGTAGCTTGGTTTATGCGGGAGACCAATCAAACTTCAAGACAAGAAGTTTGCACCACTTCCGTAGGCCACAGGCGCCCTCTCCAATAGCGGAAGGTGCCTCACCCTAGACACCTTCTCGAGTGGGTCTTAGCAGCCCAGGCATAATTAGTAAGCGTGGTGGGTTCCGCGCTCCAGATGGAGACTCAGCTGGAAGTTAAAGAGAAGAATGACAAGGAACTTTATGAATTGGAGCTGTAAGTTAACACTTGGACAGAGAAAGCGTGATGGTGGTGGGGGACAGCCCCCAGTGAAATCAGAGGTGAGAGCACAAAGCAATACAGTAGGCAGACTCTGGTTTTTCTTGGGGGGAGATGCTCGAGAATTTCCGGGTGGACTCCTGAGGCTCGATCCCGCATTTGCGTATGCCGAGCCTCCTTCCTCATGACCTTTGTTCAGAGTGATATGCCTCCCCGGCTCCCGGCACATGATCAGTGCATGCTCAGTCACGATATCAGTGCCTGCTCAGCCACGTGATCACTGACGGCACAGTCACGTGATCAGCGCCTCTCAGTCACGTGGTCACCGTATGATAAACACGTGATCAGTGACCGACCAGCCACGTGATCACTGCATGCGCGGTCAGGTGGTCAGTTCCTGATCAGCCACGTGATCAGTGCGTGCACAGTCCCATGATCAGCGCCTGTCAGTCACTGATCACTGCCTGATAAACACATGATCAGCACCCGATCACCCACATCATCAGTGCATGCGCAGTCACCTGATCAGTGCATGATAGCCACGTGATCAGTGCGTGCACAGTCCCATGATCAGCGCCTGTCAGTCACTGAACACTGCCTGATAAAAACGTGATCAGTGCATGATGAGCCATGTGATCAGTGCCTGCAGAGTCACGTGATCAGGGCCTGCTGAGCTGCGTGATTCCTGCTGGCTCATCTGCATGACAATTGCCAGCTGAGCTGCGTGATTCCTGTCGGCTCATCTGCTTGACAATTGCCAGCTAAGCTGCGTGATTCCTGCCTGGTCACCTGCTTGATTATTGCCAGTTGAGCAGCATGATACGCCACTGCTGAGCTCCATGCTTATTGCCTGCTGATTGCGTGGTTCGTGTCTGCTCAGCTGTTTGAGTATTGCCTCCTGAGGTCCCTGTTCGGGCGCCACCTGCCGGGGACCAGCCCCAGCTGATCCAGAGTACTCGAAGGAGAGATGGCCTAGGCGACTATTTATATGCTAATCAGAGATATCAAGAATAATAGTATGAGGATAGCTCAGTAGGAAAATTTGGTGGAGAATAGAGACTGAGTAGCTTGGTTTACGCCGCAGACCAATCAATCTTCAAGACAAGAATTTGCACCACTTACGTAGGCCGCAGGCGCCCTCTCGAATAGCGGAAGGTGCCTAACCCTAGACACCTTCTCGAGTGGGTTTTAGCAGTCCAGGCAAAATTAGTAAGCATGGTTTGTTCCACGCTCCAGATGGAGACTCGGCTGGAAGGTACAGGGAAGAATGACAAGGAACTTCATGAATTGGAGGTGTAAGTTAACTGTTTGACAGAGAGAGCGAGATGGTGGTGGGGGACAGCCCCCAGTGAAATCAGAGGTGAGAGCACAAAGCAATACAGTAGGCAGACTCTGGTTTTTTTTTGGGGGGGGGGAGATGCTCGAGAATATCCGGGTGGACTCCTGAGGCTCGATCCCGCATTTTACTATGCCGAGCCTCCTTCCTCATGACCTTTGTCCAGAGTGGAATGCCTCCCCTGCTCCCGGCACATGATCAGTGCATGCTCAGTCACGATATCAGTGCATGATCAGCCACGTGATCACTGACGGCACAGTCACGTGATCAGCGCGTCTCAGTCACGTGATCACCGTATGATAAACACATGATCAGTGAACGAGCAGCCACCTGATCACTGCATGCGCAGTCAGGTGGTCAGTTCCTGATCAGCCACGTGATCAGTGCCTGCACAGTCCCATGCTCAGCGCCTGTCAGTCACTGATCACTGGCGGATAAACTCGTGATCAGTGCATGATGAGCCACGTGATCAATGCCCGATCAGCCACGTTATCAGTGCATGCGCAGTCACGTGATCAGTGCATGATAGCCACGTGATCAGTGCGTGCACAGTCCCATGATCAGCGCCTGTCAGTCACTGATCAGTGCCTGATAAACACGTGATCAGTGCATGATGAGCCATGTGATCAGTGCCTGATCAGCCACGAAATCAGTGCATGCGCAGTCACGTGATTAGTGCATGATAGCCACGTGATCAGTGCGTGCACAATCCCTTGATCAGCGCCTGTCAGTCACTGATCACTGCCTGATAAACATGTATCAGTGCATGATGAGCCATGTGATCAGTGCCTGATCAGCCACGTCATCAGTGCATGGGCAGTCCCGTGATCAGTGCATGATAGCCACGTGATCAGTGCATGCTCAGTCACGTGATCTGGACTTGATCAGCCACGTGATCAGTGCCTGCAGAGTCATGTGATCAGGGCCTGCTGAGCTGCGTGATTCCTGCCGGCTCATCTGCTTGACAATTGCCAGCTGAGCTGCGTGATTCCTGTCAGCTCATCTGCTTGACAATTGCCAGCTGAGTTGCATGATTCCTGCCTGGTCACCTGCTTGATTATTGCCAGTTGAGCAGCATGATTCGTCACTGCTGAGCTCCATGCTTTATTGCCTGCTGATTGCATGATTCGTGTCTGCTCAGGTCTTTGAGTATTGCCTCCTGAGGTCCCTGTTCCGGCGCACCTGCCGGGGACCAGCCCCAGCTCATCCAGGGTATTCGAAGGAGAGATGGCCTAGGCGACTATTTATATGCTAATCGGAGATGCCAAGAATAATTATATGAGGATTAGCTCAGTAGGAAAATTCGGGTGGAGAAAAGAGACTGAGTAGCTTGGTTTACGCGGGAGACCAATCAAACTTCAAGACAAGAAGTTTGCACCACTTACATAGGCGGAAGACGCCCTCTCGAATAGCGGAAGGTGCCTCACCCTAGACACCTTCTCGAGTGGGTCTTAGCAACCCAGGCATAATTAGTAAGCCGTGGTGGGTTCCGCGCTCCAGATGGAGACTCAGCTGGAAGTTAAAGAGAAGAATGACAAGGAACTTTATGAATTGGAGCTGTAAGTTAACACTTGGACAGAGAAAGCGTGATGGTGGTGGGGGACAGCCCCCAGTGAAATCAGAGGTTGAGAGCACAAAGCAATACAGTAGGCAGACTCTGGTTTTTCTTGGGGGGAGATGCTCGAGAATTTCCGGGTGGACTCCTGAGGCTCGATCCCGCATGTTGCGTATGCTGAGCCTCCTTCCTCATGACCTTTGTCGAAAATGGAATGCCTCCCCGGGTCCCGGCAGCATGAACCCTGTGCATGCTCAGTCACGATATCAGTGCATGATCAGCCAGGTGATCACTGACGGCACAGTCACGTGATCAGCGCCTCTCAGTCACGTTATCATCGTATGATAAACACGTGATCAGTGATCGACCAGCCACGTGATCACTGCATGCGCAGTCAGGTGGTCAGTTCCTGATCAGCCACGTGATCAGTGCATGCACAGTCCCATGCTCAGCGCCTGTCAGTCACTGATCACTGGCCTGATAAACACGTGAATCAGTGCCTGATCAGCCACGTCTTCAGTGCATGGGCAGTCACGTGATAAGTGCATGATAGCCAAGTGATCATTGTGTGGCACAGTCCCATGATCAGCGCCTGTCAGTCACTGATCATTGGCCTGAGAAACACGGGATCAGTGCATGATGAGCCATGTGATCAGTACCTGATCAGGCCACGTCATCAGTGCATGCGCCATCACGTGATCAATGCATGATAAGCCAGGTGATTCAGTGCATGCTTCGCCACGTGATCAGTGCATGCTCAGCCACGTGATCTGGACTTGATCAGCCACGTGATCAGTGCCTGCAGATCACGTGTCAGGGCCTGCTGAGCTGCGTGATTCCTGCCCGCTCATCTGCATGACAATTGCCAGCTGAGCTGGCGTGATTCTGTCGGCTCATCTGCTTGACAATTGCCAACTGAGCTGCGTGATTCCTGCTGGTCACCTGCTTGATTATTGCCATTGAGCAGCATGATCGTCACTGCCTGAGGTCCATGCGTATTGCCTGCTGATTGCGTGGTTCGTGTCTGCTCAGCTCTTTGAGTATTGCCTCCTGAGGTCCCTGTTCGGTGCGCCACCTGATGGGGACCAGCCCCAGCTGATCCAGGTATTCGAAGGAGAGATGGCCTGGGCGACTATTTATAATGCTAATCAGAGATGTCAAGAATAATAGTATGAGGAGAGCTCAGTAGGAAAATTCGGTGGAGAAAAGAGAACTGAGTAGCTTGGTTTGTGCGGGAGACCAATCAAACTTCAAGACAAGAAGTTTGCACCACTTCCGAAGGCCGCAGGTGCCCTCTCGAATATCGGGAGGTGCCTCACCCTAGACACCTTCTCGAGTGGGTCTTAGCAGCCCAGGCATAATTAGTAAGCGTGGTGGGTTCCTCGCTCCAGATGGAGACTCAGCTGGAAGTTAAAGGGAAGAATGACAAGGAACTTTATGAATTGGAGCTGTAAGTTAACTCTTGACAGAGAGAAGCGAGATGGTGGTTGGGGACAGCCCCCAGTGAAATCAGAGGTGAGCGCACCAAAGCAATACAGTAGGCACTCTGGTTTTTTTGGGAGGGAGATGCTCGAGAATATCCGGGTGGACTCCTGAGGCTCGATCCCGCATTTGCGTATGCCGAGCCTCCTTCCTCATGACTTGCCCAGAGTGGAATGCCTCCCGGGTCCCGGCACATGACCTGTGCATGCTCCAGTCACGATATCAGTGGCATGATCAG